>NW_019230629.1:0-3092 GCF_002742605.1 Olea europaea var. sylvestris
TCAGGTTGAAGAAGTGCGAGACAGAAAATTAACAAAGAAAAATCGCACCAGGAGCAATTTTGTCATTTGTCGCGACGGTGTCGAAATGGGCCGAAATTTAGCAGGTTGATTGGAAACGATCCGCGAAATTAGACTCCGGGCACATACCCGGGATTATGAGATTTTAACCAAATTCCTTCATTTCGGCCTACAAATAATTAATTTCCATATTAATTATGTCAGGTTGAAGAAGTGCGAGACAGAAAATTAACAGAAAAAATCGTACCAGAAACAATTTTGTCATTTGTCGCGACGGAATGGGCCGAAATTTGGAAGGTTGATTGGAAACGGCCCACGAAATTGGACTTGAGGTACAGACCCAGGATCACGGGATTTTACCCAAATTCTTTCATTTGGGCCTCCAAATAATTATTTTCCTTATTAATTATGTCGGGTTGAAGAAGTGTTGGACAGAAAATGAACAAAGCAAAATCGAACCATGGGCAATTTTTTCATTTATCGCGACGGTGGCGGAATGGGCCGAAATTTGGTAGGTTGATTGGAAACGGCCCGCGAAATTGGACTCCGGGCACAGACTCGGGATCAAGGGATTTTAGCCAAATTCCTTTGTTTGGGCCTCCGAATAGTTTATTTCCTTATTAATTATGTAAGGTTGAAGAAGTGTTGGACTGAAAATTAACAAATCAAACCGTACCATGGGCAACTTTGTCATTTGTCACGACGGTGTCGGAATGGGTCGAAATTTGGCAAGTTGATTGGAAACGGCCCGCGAAAATCTACTCCGGGCACATACCCGGGATCACGGGATTTTAGCCAAATTCCATCGTTTGGGCCTCCGAAAAATTTATTTCCTTATTAATTATGTCAGGTTGAAGAAGTGTTGGACTGAAAATTAACAAATCGAACCGTACCATGGGCAATTTTGTCATTTGTCGCGACAGTGTCGGAATGGGTCCAAATTTGGCAAGTTGATTGGAAACGGCCCAAGAATTTCTACAAGGGGCACATACCCAGGATCACGGGATTTTAGCCAAATTCCTTCGTTTCAGCCTATGTATAATTAATTTTCGTATTAATTATGTCAGGTTGAAGAACTGCCAGTCAGAAAATTAACAAAGAAAAACCGCACCAGGGGTAGTTTTGTCATTTGTCGCGACAGTGTTGGAGTGGGCCGAAATTTGGTAGCTTGATTAGAAACGGCCCACAAAATTGAACTCGGGGCACAGACCAAGGACCACGGGATTTTAGGCAAATTCCTTCGTTTGGGCCTCCGAATAATTAATTTTCTGATTAATTATGTCTGGTTGAAGAAGTGTTGGACTGAAAATTAACAAATAAAACCGTACCATGGGCAATTTTGTCATTTGTCGCGACGGTGTCGGAATGGGCAGAAATTTGGCAGGTTGATTGGAAACGGCCCGCGAAATTGGACTCGGGGCACATACCCGGGATCACGGGATTTTTTCCAAATTCCTTCGTTTGAGCCTACGAATAATTAATTTTCGTATTAATTATGTCAGGTTGAAGAAGTGCAAGGTAGAAAATTAAGAGAAAAAAATCGCACCAGGAACAATTTTGTCATATGTCGTGACGGTGTCGGAATGGGCCGAAATTTGGCAAGTAAATTGGAAATAGCCCATGAAATTGGACTCGGGGCACAGACCCAAGATCACGGGATTTTACCCAAATTCTTTCGTTTGGGCCTCCGAATAATTATTTTCCTTATTAATTATGTCAGGTTGAAGAAGTGTTGGACAGGAAATTAACAAAGAAAAATTGGACCAGGGGCAATTTTTTCATTTGTCGGAACGGTGCCGGAATCGGCCAAAATCTGGCAGGTTGATTGGAAACGGCCCACAAAATTGGACTCGGGGCACAGACCCGGGATCACGAGATTTTAGCCAAATTCCTTCGTTTGGGCCTCCGAATAATTTATTTCCTTATTAATTATGTTAGGTGAAAGAAGTGCTGGATTGAAAATTAACAAATCAAATCGTACCATGGGCAATTTTGTCATTTGTCGCGACGGTGTCGGAATGGGTCGAAATTTAGCAGGTTGATTGGAAACGGCCCGCGAAATTGGACTCGGGGCACATACCCGGGATCACGGGATTTTTTCCAAATTCCTTCATTTGAGCCTATGAATAATTAATTTCCGTCTTAATTATGTCAGGTTGAAGAAGTACGAGGCAGAAAATTAACAGAAAAAAATTTCACAAGGAGCAATTTTGTCATTTTTTGCGACGGTGTCGAAATGGGCCGAAATTTGGCCGGTTGATTGGAAACAGCCCGCGAAATTGGACTTGGGGCACAGACCCAGGATCATAGGATTTTACCCAAATTCTTTCATTTGGGCCACCAAATAATTATTTTCCTTATAATTTTACCCAATTTCCCTCGTTTGGACCTCCGAATAATTTATTTCCTTATTAATTATGTCAGGTTGAAGAAGTGTTGGACTGAAAATTAACAAATCAAACCGTACCATGGGCAATTTTGTCATTTGTCGCGACGGTGTCGGAATTGGTCGAAATTTGGTAAGTTGATTGGAAACGGCCTGTAAAATTCTACTCGGGGCACATAATCGGGATCACGGGATTTTAGCCAAATTCCTTCGTTTGAGCCTACGAATAATTAATTTCTGTATTAATTATGTCAGGTTGAAGAAGTGCGAGACAGAAAATTAATAGAAAAAATCGTACCAGAAACAATTTTGTCATTTGCCGCGACGGTGTCGGAATGGGCCAAAATTTGGCAGGTTGATTGGAAACGGCCCACGAAATTGGACTTGAGGTATAGACCCAGAATCACCGGATTTTACCCAAATTCTTTCATTTGAGCCTCCGAATAATTATTTTCCTTATTAATTACGTCGGATTAAAGAAGTGTTGGACAGAAAATGAACAAAGCAAAATCGGACCATGGGCAATTTTTTCATTTATCGCGACGGTGTCGGAATGGGCCGAAATTTGGTGGGTTGATTGGAAACGGCCCACGAAATTGGACTCAGGGCACAGACTCGGGATCACTGGATTTTAGCCAAATTCCTTCGTTTGGGCCTCCGAATAGTTTACTTCTTTATTAATTATGTA
>NW_019230630.1:0-234 GCF_002742605.1 Olea europaea var. sylvestris
TCAACCTGCCAAATTTAAGCCCTTTCGGACACAGTCGCGTAAAATGACGAAATTGCCCCGGCGCGATTTTTATTTCCGATGAAAAAGTTAAATTTTAGCACATTTCGACACAGTCGCGAAAAATGACGAAATTGCCTCGGCGCGATTTTTATTTCCGATCAACCTGCCAAATTTAAGCCCATTCCGACACAGTCTTGAAAAATGACGAAATTGCCCTCCGCGCGATTTTTATTT
>NW_019230630.1:514-3092 GCF_002742605.1 Olea europaea var. sylvestris
AATTTTAGCCCATTCCGACACAGTCGCGAAAAATGACGAAATTGCCCCTGCGCAATTTTTATTTCCGATCAACCTGGAAAATTTAAGCCCATTCCGACACAATCGCGAAAAATGACGAAATTGCCCCCGGCGCGATTTTTAATTTCGATCAACCTGCCAAATTTAAGCCCATTCCGACACAGTCTTGAAAAATGACGAAATTGCCCTCCGCGCGATTTTTATTTTCGATCAACCTGGCAAATTTAAGCCCATTCCGACACAGTCGCGAAAAATGAAGAAATTGCCCCGGCACGGTTTTTGTTTCCGACCTACCTGTCAAGTTTTAGCCTATTCCGACACAAATCGCGAAAAATGACGAAATTGCCCCCGGCGCGATTTTTATTTCCGATCAACCCCCCAAATTTAAGCCCATTCCAACACAGTCGCGAAAAATGACGAAATTGCCCCGGCGCGGTTTTTGTTTTCGAATTACCTGTCAAATTTTAGCCCATTCCGACACAGTCGCGAAAAATGACGAAATTGCCCCTGCGCGATTTTTATATCCGATCAACCTGCCAAATTTAAGCCCATTCCGACACAGTCGCGAAAAATGACGAAATTGCCCCGGCGCGGTTTTTGTTTCCGAATTACCTGTCAAATTTTAGCTCATTCCGACACGGTCGCGAAAAATGACGAAATTGCCCTTGCGCGATTTATATTTCCGATCAACCTGCCAAATTTAAACCCATTCGGACACAGTAGCGAAAAATGACGAAATTGCTCTCCGCGCGATTTTTTTTCCGATCAACCTGCCAAATTTAAGCCCATTCTGACACAGTCGCGAAAAATGACGAAATTGCCCTTGCGCGATTTATATTTCCGATCAACCTGCCAAATTTAAACCCATTTCGACACAGTCGTGAAAAATGAAGGAAATTGCCCCGGCGTGGTTTTTGTTTCCGAATTACCTGTCAAATTTTAGCCCATTCCGACACAGTCGCGAAAAATGACGAAATTGCCCTTGCGCGATTTATATTTCCGATCAACCTGCCAAATTTAAACCCATTTCGACACAGTCGTGAAAAATGAAGGAAATTGCCCCGGCGTGGTTTTTGTTTCCGAATTACCTGTCAAATTTTAGCCCATTCCGACACAGTCGCGAAAAATGACGAAATTGCCCTTGCGCAATTTTTATTTCCGTTCAACCTGCCGAATTAAAGCCCATTCCGACACAGTCGCAAAAAATGATGAAATTGCCCTGGCGCGGTTTTTGTTTCCGAATTACCTGTCAAATTTTAGCCCATTCCGACACAGTCGCGAAAAATGACGAAATTGCCACCGGCGCGATTTTAATTTCAGACCAACCGGCCAAATTTAAGGCCATTTCGACACAGTCGCGTAAAATGACGTAATTACCCCCGGCGAGATTTCTATTTCCGATCAGCCGGTCAAATTTTAGCCCATTCCGACATAGTCGCGAAAAATGACGAAATTGCCCTTGCGCAATTTTTATTTCCGTTCAACCTGCCGAATTAAAACCCATTCCGACACAGTCGCAAAAAATGATGAAATTGCCCTGGCGCGGTTTTTGTTTCCGAATTACCTGTCAAATTTTAGCCCATTCCGACACAGTCGCGAAAAATGACGAAATTGCCCTTGCGCGATTTTTATTTCCGATCAACCTGCCAAATTTAAACCCATTCCGACACAGTCGCGAAAAATGACGAAATTGCCCTTGCGCGATTTTTATTTCCGATCAACCTGCCAAATTTAAACCCATTCCGACACAGTCGCGAAAAATGACGAAATTGCCCTTGCGCGATTTTTATTTCCGATCAACCTGCCAAATTTAAACCCATTCCGACACAGTCGCGAAAAATGACGAAATTGCCCTTGCGCGATTTTTATTTCCGATCAACCTGCCAAATTTAAACCCATTCCGACACAGTCGCGAAAAATGACGAAATTGCCCTTGCGCGATTTTTATTTCCGATCAACCTGCCAAATTTAAACCCATTCCGACACAGTCGCGAAAAATGACGAAATTGCCCTTGCGCGATTTTTATTTCCGATCAACCTGCCAAATTTAAGACCATGCCGACACAGTCGCGAAAAATGACGAAATTGCCCCGGCGCATTTTTTTTTTCCTATCAATCACTCAAATTTTGGCCCATTCCGACACAGTCGCGAAAAATGACGAAATTGCCCCTTGCGCGATTTTTATTTCTGATGAATCTTGCAAATTTTAGCCCATTCCGACACAGTGGCGAAAAATGACGAAATTGCCCCGGCGTGGTTTTTGTTTCCGACCTACCTGTCAAATTTTAGCCCATTCCGATACAATCGGGAAAAATGACGAAATTGCCCCCAGCGCGATTTTTAATTTCGATCAACCGGCCAAATTTAAGCCCTTTCGGACACAGTCGCGTAAAATGACGAAATTGCCCTCCGCGCGATTTTTAATTCCGATCAACCTGCCAAATTTAAGACCATGCAGACACAGTCGCGAAAAATAACGAAATTGCCCCGGCGCGGTTTTTGTTTCCGATCAATCACTCAAATTTTGGCCCATTCCGACACAGTCGCGAAAAATGACGA
>NW_019230631.1:0-3091 GCF_002742605.1 Olea europaea var. sylvestris
AAATCATTCCCCATCATTGAAGTGCTGACAATCTATACTCACATGCATACACCAGCCGCATGTAGGGATCCTCACATTCATCTGCTTGATCCAAAAGGTACGAATATTCCATTAACTGCTATAAGTATTGCATAGTTAGTACTAGTAGAGGTGATCCAAATGGCCAGATATTAGGGTAGTAGCATATGCAAAGAGATGCACAAACCTCTGCCATTTTTTGAAGCATTGTCATTGGCTCAAATATAAGGACAGGTAGTGTCACCATTGACGTGACATCAGAACCAATATATTTTTGCATCATCTTCCAATAACTATCACGTTCCTTTGAGAAAGAGAAAGATCAATCAATATATATCACATAAAGAGTTAATATAATCAATGGTCACTGAACTTCACTGTAGGTTACTATTTGTTCGCTGAACTTTGCTATAGACAACTACTTGCTCACTGAAATTTAAAATGTTACTTATTACTCACTCAAATTTGTACAAAGTTAACCCATCAATCATCCATATTATTTCCACAAGTGTTACATATTGCAAAATTTAGTAAGCAACAAGTAACTTTATTCAAATTTAGGTGAGCAATTAGTAACCTTTTAAATTTGATGAATAAGTAATAACCTATAGCAAAGTTGAGTGAGCAACGAGTAATTTTTTAAAGATCGGTGAATAAGTAGTAATCTATAATAAAATTCAGTAACCATTCATTAAATTATCTCATGACAGAAATAATTAATTCGTATGTCAAAACAACACAGAGAATCATCAATTAGGCCTACATAAGAAAATTTGTATAAAATCGATACGGGAACACATTCATGTCTATAGACTTTGAGATCCCACCAGGCCGAAGGGAAAGACCATTGGGGTACTTGGGTAGACTGAAGAGAGTGGTCCCAATATGGCCCTTTTGTCTTTCATTTGACTTCCATCATCTAACCAGTGACTTCTATGTGATTTTGTCATTTACATAATTACATTCATATTTGTATGGTTTCCAGCATCATTCAAACACTTTAACAGCAATATGCCCCTTCGTCTTACATTAGAAAATTTGTATAAAATCGATAAGGGAACACGTTCATGCATATAGACTTTGAGATCCCACCAGGATAGAAGGGAAAGACCATTGGAGTACTCAGGGTAGACCGAAGAGAGACGTCCCAATATGCCCGTTTTGTCTTTCATTTGACTTCCATCATCTAACAAGTGACTTCTACGTGGTTTTTTCATTTACATAATTACATTCATATTTGTATAGTTTCCAGCATCATTCAAACACTCTAACAGCATTACAGCAATATGCCCCTTTGTCTTTCATTTGACTTCCATCATCTAACAAGTGACTTCTACATGGTTTTGTCATTTACAATTTTACATAATTACATTTATATTTGCACAGTTTTCAGTGTTATCCAAGAGATAATTTATTTCTTACGACTCAAATAGATACAGTGCTCTCTAATTAATGCATATTATCACTTCAAACAAACTTCATCTACAGAGACCACCATTGTTAAACCTTATTGCAAAGAAAATTTATATGGATGCTTAGAAAACTCGATAACCAGAATAACAACCATCAAACTAATGAATAGATTACTTCCAAAGAGTAAGATTTCAGGCTGCTTCAACTTTTCGAGACTGCTTTTAAATATAACACATATACAGATTATTCTTCCCAAATGCATCCCTTTCCAGTATGCCAGAAAAATCATGAACATTACTGGTTCAAGAATGAGGCCTCGCAATTATCTAAAAGAAAGAGTGTACAGTAACAAGACACCACCCACCTCCTGTTGCCATCTTCCTCTCTGAGCTTCCTCTTCAGCATCTTCCTTGCCACCTTCTGGATTTATAACTTCTACCCCTTCATAACCAAGCAATCTAGTTGTAAGGAGAAAATGTATATGTTAATGAGTCTTAACCTGTGACATTATGATGTCAGGAAAGTAACACTAATTCATCTAGAGTGAGCCTGGCGAATAAAAGCAGTACATGTAGCATTTTTTAGACATTGATGAGGAAACAAGAATAAAAAGCTAGCCAAAAATTATTTGTATGCAGAGTATTTGGTAGTGTTGGTCCTGTTGAAAGGAGGTGATTTTTAAACTGAAAAAATAAAGCAAATAAATGCTTAGCACACTAAAGGCCTTCATTTTTCATATTCATGGGAAATCAATTTGAACTAGTAAATGTCAAAAAGTAAAAATACATATTAAAGATAAAGAAAAAATGCCAAATCAAACTTAGAAATAACATTTGACTATCCTATCGTTAGGATAGTCAAATATAGCTAAGTGCCTATTGGTTGACAATTTCCTCGAGTCAATGCAGCCAATTAGTGTGCACAGAAACTCATGTAAAAAGCCATGAATTATCTCGAGATCATGGTTTAAAAAAACCCATCCGAAACCCGCATTAAGGCCCACTTAAAAGTGATTCATGCATAAAATGCCTTAAGACACGGATTGTGAGGTAGTTTTTGGAGGTGTATGCTCAGCTGTATCAAGACATGCCTCACAGCATCGCCTCAAGGTTTGTGCCAGAAAACACAGAAGTTCTGATTGACCAAGTTTGAGAATAGCCCATTGTCCACTAAGAATACTCCACCCCTACAAACTAAAATAATAATATAAATTTTTCTTTCAATTGTTTACACATTTTAAATTATTATATTATGAATTTTGAAGATTGTTTATAATTTATTATGAGCTTATTTTGCATTTTAATAATTTTTTGACATTTTTTTGTTTACGATGAGGCTTACATCTTGCCTCATGAATGAAAAAGCCTCAATACCCTGTTAAACATTTTTTCAACATTGCTCGAGGTATGACCCGCATATTGCAAATGAACCCCAGACACTAACGAACAGTTGATTTATGTACTAAAAAGCTCATCTATGGATAGCTTTTTGTAAAGGCAGCCAATCTTGAACAAAAAAATTGAGATCTTTGACTGAAAGAACTAAGCTAATGATGGTCTGGCTAGCTTGAAAGTTTTCATAGACGAGCACACTAAATAATCTTCCTTTTTTCATTTTGCAATAAATTATTTTATAGTAAAAATAATAATAATAATAATAA
>NW_019230632.1:0-3091 GCF_002742605.1 Olea europaea var. sylvestris
ACTGTGTCGGAACGGGCTCAAATTTGACAGGTTTATCGGGAACAAAAACCGCGCAGGGTGTAATTTCATCATTTTTCGCGACGATGTTGGAATGGGCTCGAATTTGACTGGTTGGTCGGAAACAAAAATCGGGCCGGGGGCAATTACGTCATTTTTCGCGACTGTGCGGAATGATCTCAAATTTGACAGGTTGATCGGGAACAAAAACCGCGCCGGGGGCAATTTCGTCATTTTTCGCGATGGTGTCGGAATTGGCTAAAATTGGACTGGTTGATCGGAAACAAAAACCGCGCCGGGGGCAATTTCGTCATTTTTCGCGATGGTGTCGGAATTGGCTAAAATTGGACTGGTTGATCGGAAACAAAAACCGCGCCGGGGGCAATTTCGTCATTTTTCGCGATGGTGTCGGAATTGGCTAAAATTGGACTGGTTGATCGGAAACAAAAACCGCGCCGGGGGCAATTTCGTCATTTTTCGCGATGGTGTCGGAATTGGCTAAAATTGGACTGGTTGATCGGAAACAAAAACCGCGCCGGGGGCAATTTCGTCATTTTTCGCGATGGTGTCGGAATTGGCTAAAATTGGACTGGTTGATCGGAAACAAAAACCGCGCCGGGGGCAATTTCGTCATTTTTCGCGATGGTGTCGGAATTGGCTAAAATTGGACTGGTTGATCGGAAACAAAAACCGCGCCGGGGGCAATTTCGTCATTTTTCGCGACTGTGTCGGAATAGGCTCAAATTTGACAGGTTGATCGGGAACAAAAACCGCGCCAGCTGTAATTTTGTCATTTTTCGCGATGGTGTCGGAATTGGCTAAAATTTGACTGGTTGATCGGAAACAAAAATCGCGCCGGGGGCAATTTCGTCATTTTTCTCGATTGTGTCGGAACGGGCTCAAATTTGACAGGTTTATCGGGAACAAAAACCGCGCAGGGTGTAATTTCGTCATTTTTCGCTACGGTGTCGGAATGGGATAAAATTTGACTGGTTGGTCGGAAACAAAAATCGGGTCGGGGGCTATTTCGTCATTTTTCTCGACTATGTCGGAATTAGCTGAAATTTGGCAGTTTGATCGGAAATAAAAATCGCTCCGGCGGCAATTTCGTCATTTTTCTCGACTGTGTCGGAACGGGCTAAAATTTGACAGGTTTATCGAGAACAAAAATCGCGCCGGGTGCAATTTCGTCATTTTTCGCGACTGTGTCGGAATTGGCTGAAATTTGACTTGTCGATCGGAAATAAAAATCGCGCCGGCAGCAATTTCGTCATTTTTCTCGACTGTGTCGGAACGGGCTCAAATTTGACAGGTTTATCGGGAACAAAAACCGCGCAGGGTGTAATTTCATCATTTTTCGCGACGGTGTCCGAATGGGCTAAAATTTGACTGGTTGGTCGGAAACAAAAATCGGGCCGGGGGCAATTACGTCATTTTTCGCGACTGTGTCGGAATGGTCTCAAATTTGACAGGTTGATCGGAAACAAAAATCGCGCCGGGGAAATTTCGTCATTTTTCGCGACCGTGTCGAAATTTGCTAAAATTTGATAGGTTGATCGGAAACAAAAATCGCGCCGGGGGCAATTTCGTCATTTTTCTCAACTGTGTCGGAATGGGCTTAAATTTGACAGGTTGATCGGAAACAAAAATCGCGCCCGGGGCACTTTCGTCATTTTTCGTGACCGTGTCGGAATAGGCTTAAATTTGACCGGTTGATCGGGAACAAAAACCACGCCGGGTGTAATTTCGTCATTTTCCGCGACGGTGTCGGAATCGGCTAAAATTGGACCGATTGATCGGAAACAAAAACGGCGCCGGAGGTAATTTTGTCACATTTCGCGATGGTGTCGGAATGGGCCGAAATTTGACAGGTTGATCGAAAACAAAAATCGTGCCGGGGGCAATTTCATCATTTTTCGCGACGATGTCGAAATGGGCTCAAATTTCACAGTTTGATCGGAATCAAAAACTTCGCCGGGGGCAATTTCATCATTTTTCGCGACGATGTCGAAATGGGCTCAAATTTCACAGTTTGATCGGAATCAAAAACTTCGCCGGGGGCAATTTCATCATTTTTCGCGACGATGTCGAAATGGGCTCAAATTTCACAGTTTGATCGGAATCAAAAACTTCGCCGGGGGCAATTTCATCATTTTTCGCGACGATGTCGAAATGGGCTCAAATTTCACAGTTTGATCGGAATCAAAAACTTCGCCGGGGGCAATTTCATCATTTTTCGCGACGATGTCGAAATGGGCTCAAATTTCACAGTTTGATCGGAATCAAAAACTTCGCCGGGGGCAATTTCATCATTTTTCGCGACGATGTCGAAATGGGCTCAAATTTGACAGGTTGATCGGGTACAAAAACTGCGCCAGGCATAATTTCGTCATTTTTCGCAACTGTGTCGGAATTGGCTAAAATTTGACTGGTTATCGGAAACAAAAATCGCAGCAGGGGCAATTTCGTCATTTTTCTCGACTATGTCGAAATTGGCTGAAATTTGGCAGTTTGATCGGAAATAAAAATCGCTCCAGCGGCAATTTCGTCATTTTTCTCGACTGTGTCGGAACGGGCTCAAATTTGACAGGTTTATCGAGAACAAAATCGCGCCGGGTGTAATTTCGTCATTTTTCGCGACTGTGTCGGAATTTGCTAAAATTTGACTTGTTGATCGGAAACAAAAACCGCGCCGGGGGCAATTTCGTCATTTTTCCCGACTGTGTCGGAATTGGCAGAAATTTGGCAGTTTGATCTGAAATAAAAATCGCTCCGTCGGCAATTTCGTCATTTTTCTCGACTGTGTCGGAATGGGCTCAAATTTGACAAGTTTAACTGGAACAAAAACCGCCCCGGGTGTAATTTCGTCATTTATCGCGTCTGTGTCGGAATTGGCTGAAATTTGACTTGTTGATCGAAAAAAAATCGCGCCGGGGCCAATTTCGTCATTTTTCTCGACTGTGTCGGAATGTGCACAAATTTGACAGGTTGATCGTGAACAAAAACCGCGTCGGGTGTAATTTCGTCATTTTCCGCGACTGTGTCGAAATTGTCTAAAATTTGTCTGGTTGATCGGAAACAAAAACAGCGCCGG
>NW_019230633.1:0-3091 GCF_002742605.1 Olea europaea var. sylvestris
AAATTAGTATGCAAATAGCAAAGTTCAATCGGTAAGAGCCTTGCTACATGTACACTATGGTGCACACTTTAGTTTACACTTTGCCACGTGACATTACCCCATTGGACAGTTTAAATATCAAACAGTTTTCCCACCCAATTGGCAATTGAGAACAATGCAAGTGTCAAACAACGTGTCGAAAATCAGTGTTCAAACAGCAAAGTTCTATCCGTAAGAAACTTGCTACATGTACACTAGGGTCTACACTTTAATTTACACTTTGCTACGTGACTTTACCCCGTCGGATAGTTTAAATTTCGAATAGTTTTCCTATCCAATTGACACTTGACAGCAATGCAAGTGTCAAACAATGTGTCGAAAATCAGTGTACAAACAACAATGTTCTATCCGTAAGAACCTTGCTACATGTACACTGCGGTGTACACTTTAGTTTACACTTTGCATGACATTACCCCATTGGAAGTTTAAATTTTAAACAATTTTTCCATCAAATTGAAACTTGACAACAATGCAAGTGTCAAACAACGTGTCGAAAATCAGTGTACAAACATCAAAATTCTATTCATAAAAGCCTTGCTACATGTATACTACGGTGTACACTTTAATTTACACTTTGCTACGTGACATTAACCCGTTGGATAGTTTAAATTTCAAACAATTTTTCCATCCAATTGGCACTTGATAGCAATGTAAGTGTCAAACAACGTGTCAAAAATCAGTGTACAAACAGCAATGTTCTATTTGTAACAACCTTTCTATATGTACACTACGGTGTACACTTTAGTTTACACTTTGCTACGTGATATTAACCCGTTGGATAGTTTAAATTTCAAACAGTTTTCCCATCCAATTGAAACTTGACAACAATGCAAGTGTTAAACAACGTGTCAAAAATCAATGTACAAATGGCAAAATTCAATCGGTAAGAACCTTGCTACATGTACACTTTAGTTTACACTTTGTCATATGACATTACCCTACTTGACAGTTTAAATTCGAAACTATTTTCCCATCGAATTAAGACTTGACAACAATGCAAGTGTCAAACAACGTATCAAAAATCAGTGTACAAATAACAAAGTTCAATCGGTGTGAACAATGCTACACGTACACTATGGTGTACAGTTTATTTACACTTTGTCACGTGACATTACCCTACTGGACAATTTAAATTTCAGACAGTTTTCCCAACCAATTGATAGTTGACAACAACACAAGTGTCGAACAACGTGTCAGAAATCAGTGAACAAATAGCAAAGTTCAATCTATAAGAACCTTGCTACATGTACTCTATGGTGTACACTTTAGCTTACGCTTTACCACGTGACATTACCTTGTTGAACAGTTTAAATTTCGAACAGTTTGCCCATCCAATTGACACTTGACAGCAATGCAAGTATCAAACAACGTGTCAAAATCAGTGTGCAAATAGCAAAGTTCAATCGGTAAGAGCCTTGCTATATGTACAATATGGTGTACACTTTAGTTTACACTTTGCCACGTGACATTACCCCGTTGGACAGTTTCAATTCCATTCAATTGACACTCGAGAACAATGAACGCATCAAACAACACGTTAAAAATCAGTATACACATAGCAAAGTTCAATCGGTAAGAACCTTGCTACATGTACACTATGTTGTACACACTATAGTCTACACTTGGCCACACGACATTACCCTGTTAGACAGTTTAAATTTCAAACAATTTTTTTGTCCAATTGACACTTGATAGCAATGCAAGGGTCAAATAACGTGTCAAAAATCAGTGTACAAATAACAAAGTTCAATCGGTGAGATACTTGCTACATGAATACTGTGATGTACACTGTAGTTTACACTTTGCCACGTGACATTACCTTGTTGGATAGTTTAAATTTCGAGTAGTTCTCCCATCCAATTGACACTCAAAAATAATGCAAGTGTCAAAAACGTGTCAGAAATTAATGTACAAATGAAAAGTTCAATTCGTAAGGACCTAGCTACATGTACGCTATGGTGCACAGTTTAGTTTACACTTTTGCCACGTGACATTACCCCATTGGACAGTTTAAATTTCAAATAGTTTTCCCATTCAATTGACACTTGACAACAACTCAAGTGTCGAACAACGTGTCAAAAATCAGTGAACAAATAGCAAAGTTCAATCGGTAAGAACTTTGCTACATGTACACTATGGTGTACACACTTTAGTCTACACTTGGCCACGCGACAGTACCTTGTTGGACAGTTTAAATTTGAAATAGTTTTTCCATCCAACTGACACTTGACAACAATGCAAGTGTCAAACAACTTGTCAAAAATTAGTGTACAAATATCAATGTTCAATCGGTAAGGACCTTGCTACATATACACTACGGTGTACACTTTAGTTTACACTTTGCCACGTGACACTACACTATTGGATAGTTTAGATTTCAAAGAGTTACCTCATTTATTTGGCACTTGACAACAACTCAAGTGTCGAACAACGTGTCAAAAATCAGTGAACAAATAGCAAAGTTCAATCGGTAAGAACATTGCTACATGTACACAATGGTGTACACTTTAGTCTATGCTTTGCCATGTGACATTACCCTGTTGAACAATTTAAATTTCAAATAGTTTTCCCATCCAATTGACACTTGACAACAATGCAAGTGTCAAACAACGAGTCAAAATCAGTATGCAAATAGTAAAGTTCAATCGGTAAGAGCCTTGCTATATGTACAATATGGTGTACACTTTAGTTTACACTTTGCCACGTGACATTACCCCGTTGGACAGTTTCAATTCCATTCAATTGACACTTGCGAACAATGTAGGTGTCAAACAACATGTTAAAAATTAGTTTACAAATAGCAAAGTTTAATCGGCAAGAACCATGCTACATGTACACTATGGTGTACACACTTTAGTCTACACTTGGCCACGCGACAGCACCCTATTGGATAGTTTAAATTTCAAACAATTTTTCTATCCAATTGACACTTGACAACAATACAAGGGTCAAACAACGTGTCAAAAATTAGTGTACAAATAGCAAAGTTCAATAGGTAAGAACCTAGCTACATGAACACGGTGGTGTAAATTGTAATTTACACCTTGCCATG
>NW_019230634.1:0-3091 GCF_002742605.1 Olea europaea var. sylvestris
TCATAAAAATGTGACCTGATACATATTACTTTTCATCGCAAGGCTAGTATTAATGTTAATTTTAACTTGCAAAAATGGTGTACCTCAATAGTCATTGGCGTTGGTGGACCGCATATTACCGTGTTTTGTGATCTGTATATAGATTCTGTGACTAATTAGAAATGGAAACGTGACTTATATGAGTAGAGTAATGTAATCATATCGAACTGATCAAAGATGACTCTGAATTTATAAGTTGGTAGAACCAGGACTTATGACCTACTGGGCGTGAACCAATAACAAAAGCAAGTTTGATTCTACCATCATCATCGCTAAACTTTTTCCTGTGACTAATATGAAAAATTAAGTTATTGTGTTACAACAAGCTATTGATTAAAATTAACAAACAGATACGAAAAGAACATACTTGATTCTTGGTTTATACCCTCTCTGGAATCAAGTCATGAATGTTGAGCTATCAACTTTATCAACATGGCATTTGAAATTTTCAAAAACAACAATATCGTCATGCTTGAATAACTTTCCTTCTATAACTACAAATGGAGGCTGCAATATCTTCGCAGGCCATGAAACCTGCTTAACTGGCAGTTCAGAAGTTGGTTCAACTGTAAGTGTGTCCTGCGTAATGTTGTAACGGGTCACAGGTTAGTTTATGTACATTTATTCAGTTTAGCATGTAGTATATAAACTATGATCTACCAGCAGATGAACTATGACTTTAGAACTAAATGTGACATGGTTAGTAAGTATAGTGACCCATGGCCATTTACTAGTACATGCATTTTTTAAATCTTGAATTTGTGACGAGGCACATCTTAGTTTAGAATGATGCACATGAACTGTGACTTATAACCATGTACTAGTTATGATCTATAACATGTGAACATCCAGTAAATGAGTGTGATCTGTGACCTTTGACAATTTACTAGCTGTGAACTACATGATATATGAATCCTGAAGTTATAAATACATCAGTATGAACGATTTTAATTGCTGTGACCACATCCAATATTCCCGAATCGTCATGCTTCTGAATGTCTTCGGAATGTAAAATGTCAGGTTGTGTAGATCTAACCCCAAGTCAAATGATAGTGATTCAAGAGTATACAGCAAAACGAAATCATCGGTTGGGTCCATTTTGCCCTTCCTTTCCTGTCCACATTTGGTTCCACAATTTTCACATGTACACAAAATGAGAGAGTGTTTTAAATATCAAATACAAATTGTCAAAATGTGGAAATGTAATGTAACTACCTCCTCGGTCTTATCAGATCCTCCAACAACCGGGGGATCTTTATCTCCAACTCTATGATCACTTTTTTGATGACCAAACCATCTCATAATCTCATCCATGGAAGTGGAAATCATTGTTGACACCATTTCTAACAAAAAATGCATGTTTGTCCTAATTTCCATGAAGTCACTTTTTATGTTAGATTGCATTTGGACTATGTAATTCATCTTCGTCGTTTGCACAGCATTCACTGATGACATCTGAGACTTAATGTCCTCAAGCTCCATATTTAACACTTCATTATAGGACTTCAGTTCAGATATTTGCGTCCTCAACTCCTGATAAAATAAATAAACTTATTATATGTGATTTGTGACCAAATAGAAATATATATTGCACACTGTCAGAATGAATGTGTCACATGTGACCTGAAACTAGTGGTCTGTGACCAACAATATAATTCTTTTATAACTGACTAAAATAACAACTTACATCACCCCATTGTGCCTCATGAGATTGTTGCTCCTTGGGAGAATGATGAGCAGTTGATGGGCATTCCTCTGTTGGGGATTTTCCAAGAGGAGATGTCTTCTACCATCTTAGAGGATAGGGATGTAAACGAGTCGAGCCGAGCCAGCTCGTGAGCCGAAATTCTCGGCTTGGGCTCGACTCGAGCAAATCATAGCGGGCTTTTTTCTGGCCCGAGCCAAAAGCTCGCCGAGCCAAAAGCTCGGGCTTTTTACGAGCCAAGCCGGGCCTATTAGATTTTTTCAATTTTTTTTTGCCAATTTTCATATAATTTTTAATGACATTTTTTTCACATGCCAATTGTTGTAGTGCAATTTGTTTAATGTAGAAGGCAAAGAAATTATGCCTTCAATTAAAAACGGGGCTGATAATAGTGCACAGGTATTTTACATGAACATGTAAATTTAAAAATACAAATAGAATAAACATAAATAAAGTATTTTCACAAAGAACAATTTAATTAAAATTCTGCCTATGTGTTTGGATGTCATTTACCTCCATTCAATGTTGTGCATTTAAATATTGACATCACAGTATATATTTTTAACTAAATATGTGAACATAATTTAGTATAATTATTACAATTGTAAAATCACCACATTATGTCAAAGATACATGCAAAACTTATATTTTGTAGCAACATCAGAATCATTATATTAATTTCTTGCCTTTTTAAATGTTAAATAAATACCTAAAGTCTATTTTACAGTTTTATACTTGGTATTACCTGATGAATATTAGAATATAAGTATACTAGTAAGATTTCGTATAATCAACTTGAACAGAGAAAGAAGAGAATGATTTTTAATATGTTGGTCATAAGAAAAACTATTGTCTTTTTTGATTTTTTAAAATTCATTTTTAATCATATATTGATGGGATCAACTTCTAATCACATATTTAATATTTTATCAATTTTTAAAATGTTTACTAAAATTTTAATTGTTAACCAAACCAAATAGGAGTAAATTATATTATTAAAAATCTATTTCAATCAAGCTCTCTCAATATATTAAAATAATTATAGATGAATATTTTTTAAATGTTTAATCGCATTACAAAACTTACATTTTTTTTAAAGAATTTAAAATTTTCATTATTTATTATTTATACAAATTACAAATTAAATAAAAATACAACTTACAAAATTATGTAATTTATACGAATAACAAATTAAATAAAAGTTACAAATTACAACCCTCCTCTTTTTTCCGGGCTTGGGACCGACTACAATCAACGCAGGTGTAGTTAAAATTGTACACGAATAAAATATTTCGTGTACAATTTTTCTTGAATCAAATAAATTTAAAAAATACATTTCTTAAAGAA
>NW_019230635.1:0-1240 GCF_002742605.1 Olea europaea var. sylvestris
TATATATATATATATATATGCTTCATAAATGACCAGGGGAAAAGGGGAGAAAGAGATCAAGAAAATTCAAGAAAATAGAGATATTTTATTAAAAATTTGAATTATACAAAAGCAATTGAAAGATATTGAGAGAACAAATTAACAAAGAAAAATAAACTTCTTTTTGCTGAATTCGCTCTGATGAACTTGAAGGACTTCAGATCTTCTTATACTTGAAATCTGGACTTGAAATTTCTTTCATTTAATAGAAAGAATCTTGAAAAGCAAGGTGGACGACAGCATGATGGAGAATCATGAAAGGGAGTACCAACTTTTGATAACTTTTTCCAACTTTTGACTTCCTTTAAAAAAGAGAAAGTTACTTTAAAGTAACGATTGATGTAGTCCACACAACTGATTGATATCAAGACAAATCTTGCACCATTGATTTTTATCTTGACAAAGATTGAGGAGTAACTCTCTTGATCTATAGACCCGAAAATTTCTTAATTCATCAAGAAAATTGGGTCCATGAAGTAATTTGTTTGAGGCATCCTTTTGAGCAAGAAATTCTTCATAGTCATAACATAAATTGATTAAGTCATCACCATTATCAGTCTCTTGGGAAAATTGAGATTCGTGATCCTGCTATAAGTCTTGAGAATTTGATTTTGTAGATCCAACTTTAGAAATTTTTTCATAAATTTCTAATAATTCTTTCAGATCTTTACATTTTGATAACATTGAAATGATCTTTTGTTTTTCAGTCAAGAAATCAGCTTGACTTTCTTGTTCTTTCTTTGAGAATTTAGGAACATCTAAATTTCTTTATTCAAGAATCCATGATTGAACTGCTTTGGGGCAACAATTTGTTTCCTTGAATTTTGACCACCATTTGATCTTGAATCTTTTTGTGAGCTTTTGAGTAAAGTATTCATCTTTGAGATTTTGATACTGAAAGAAATCCCAACAAAAAATCCAGGATACTTTCATATTAAAAGCGAACTGAAACAAAATACTTTCCTGAATTTTCAGAAAAGGTTTTGCTTCGTTTTTGAAAAATTCATATCCTTGAAGAGTGAGACTGGGTAAAATTTGTTTTTCAAGTCCATGATAAATGAATCATGTTTGAAACCATTTTGGAAAATGATGATGACAATTTTGATTAAAAAGAATGAACCAAGAATGAGTCATAGGTCTAAAGAAAAAGACTCTATACCAAGCATTCTGGTAATCGAAATAATTGAAATTTTCTTGAGTT
>NW_019230635.1:11972-12687 GCF_002742605.1 Olea europaea var. sylvestris
ATGAGAATAGGCGGAGTCTAATTGCATCTTCAGTAACCCCATTCATCTTCACCGTGTCACAAATTTCCAAAAATGATCCAAGATGAGCATTTGGGTCTTCTACTACAGCACCCCCAAACTGATTTTGCTGTACCATGTGTATCAGCCCTGGCTTCAATTCGAAATTGTTTGCAGCAATTGCTGGGCGTGCGATGCCGGAATAGTTGTCATTGACAACCGGCCTTATGTAGTCCCGAATAGCCCTTTGTTGGTTATCCTCATTGGCTGCTCTAACATCCTGTTCTGCCATTGCTTCCCGTTCGTTTCTTTGTATGCCTCTGAGAATGCGAAATGTGCGTTCAGGTTCAGGATCAACAGGTAGTAGATCTAGATTTCTCACCCTTCGCATAAACAGCTGAAAATAATCAAAAGGAAACTTTTAAAGATAGACACAACAGGAGTGAAATAAAAATAACGGTAAAAAAAAAATAAAAATCTAGAGTAAAATGAACGCCGATTGGTAATAATATCAATTGAATTCGAATGAATCAATCCCCGGCAACGGCGCCAAAAACTTGCCACGCGTTTTATATAACGTGATTTTTTTTACCGCAAGCGCACGGTGTAAAGTTTTGTAGTATATTAAAGAATTAAAAAGTGTCGAACCCACAGGGATTGATATTCGACTTCCACTGAGTCTATAATTGTGTCCGCGGTTTACTTTATCTAGACAATC
>NW_019230635.1:12846-50249 GCF_002742605.1 Olea europaea var. sylvestris
TGATTTCACCATATTCTCGACATAATTCTCAATCCCTATAGGTATTTCCATCAAATGTTTCCCAAATTCATAGGCAAGAATCCTAAATTAATTCTATTTCCCCCTCTCGAGCGTCAAATAGAACATATCTCTATATTTTAACCCCAATATCTCTATTCCGAATTAAATAGATAAAGATTATCACGTACTTGGTTCTTGTTTTACCCTCAAAGATTCATACTTTCTCTCGAAACCTACAAACCTAGGTTATATTGTTCTTAGATCACGCCTAAATTTCCCTCTCTCGAGCGTCAAATTTAGAACATCAATTCATTTAGTTGGTGATCAGGCAAAAGAAAGCATTAAGCAAGAACAATATAAATTCAATTCTGGAAAATTAAATAGAAATACTATAAAGAAATTGAATCATGTCTCAAATAGGTTACATCAAACCCTAGATTTAATAACTTAGCTCATGATTGAAAAGAAGAACATGATAAAACACAAATTAAATTTCATGAAGAAGAGAAAGATAAGAAAAAACTCAGGTTGTTGCTCTATTTCTCAATCTTGTGGCTTGATTCTCAGTTTTTCTTCTTCTTCTTCTCCAAAATCGGTTCGATCTTCTCTCAATTAGTGTATACCCTTGCCTCCTTTCTTCAGCCGTCCAACCCCTTTTCCTGTTCTTTTTGCTGAGTATTTATATTTTCTAAGGGTCTTCAAGGGTTAGGGTGTGATTTTTGGGCCGAAAAAATACTTAAAAACCCGGATTTTAATGTTTTGGAAACGGGCGCCATGGCGCCTAGGTCTGGCGCCGTGGCGCCCAAGTCTCTGCCATTTTTTTCCTTCATGGGCGCCATGGCGCCCAGGTCTGGCGCCGTGGCGCCCAATGTTCTGCTTCTTTTTTCTTCCTTGGGCGCCATGGCGCCCAGGTTTCTGCTGGCTTTTGCTTCTCATGGCGCCCTTTTTTCGGCGCCGTAACGCCAATGCCACTGCTTTAATCCTCTTCTCTTTATTTTTCTAAGCCTATTTCCCACTCCAACCTTATTCAATACTTGCTTATTCATGCTCCATTTCATTGATCATCATTTTTGCTCATCACCGGCTCCCAATAGTGATATTTTCTTGAGAATTGTCCAAACTGCAAAACAACACTAACACACACATCAAAACGTTCAAAAATGCTCAAGAACACATCAAAAAACTCGATTTAGAAGCTTTAGTTTAATGAGTGGATTACACTCATCAAACAACCCCAAACTTAATTCTTTGCTTGTCCTCAAGCAAACACAAAACTAAAGATAATTATCAACGAACACAAAAACACGACTAAGACAGATAAAGTCACTCAAAAGAACTTTATGTTAGACACCTTTGCTTTTATTGCTCAAGATTAAGAACACAGCGTCAAATTCATGAAGTACTTCAAAACTATAATGCAAGCGTCAAATCCTTGCTCATTCAATGCAAACGGGTGTGTGTGTGGAGAGTTAAGCATAACGCTGTACAATAATAAGTTGACCCAATTCCCGACCTTAGAAGTCAAATTTTTCCTTACCTCGCTCGTGGGATTCACACACCCCCAAACTTATTTTCTTTTCTCCTTCCAAGGGCGTAACCTAAAGTTAAATTTTCAATACTAATTTCTTACACCACTCAAGTTTGGTTAGATTTTACTGATTGTAGTTCCACATGTCAACAAATGAGGATTCTCCTTATTTTTGACTGCTTCAACCTCTAGGAATCAACCGATTTACTAACCTCTTATCAAAGGTCTAATCCTCTAAAACAGGTGTTCGGGGCCTTTTCCCTTGGTCATATATATATATATACTTTTTTTCTTTCAATTTTCTATTCTTCTTCCTTCTATTTTTCTTTTTAATTTCTTTTCTATTTATATATTTTTTTTATTTTTTATTTTTTAATTGAAGGTAAGGTTTAGTCAATTTTTTTAGTAAAAATTAACCTTTTCGATGGACTTTTGGATAGAAACAGTTCAAAAGGACCATAACTATAAGTGAATTGAAAGGTAGAGGATTTAGATGTCCATGTGTAAGGATTGATATGTTGCTACAAGCGCTACATGTTGGGGGTTTATGTTGCAATTTTCTCTTCAAGGAAATTATGCTCAAGTTTTGGGACTATAACATAGCTTCACATACCATGAAAATGGATTATTATGGAAAATTGAGATTCAAGATGAAATAATTTTTTTCCGAGGATATTGTTTTGACTCAAATATTTTATCGGTATCCTTCACTAATTTTCTAAAGAACTATGCCTGTTGACTCTTTGGCACACTTCTTAAAGTTTTTTTCCTTTCGAATTCAAGAAGAAATGTGTTGAACCCGGAGGGATTGTAGTAAATGAGATTAATGACGCGAGATATAAAGTAATGAAGATCGAAACGAGAAACAATATTTAAAAGTAAAGAAATTAACAAAGAGAGTTAATCGCAAAAGCACGACGTTTTATTAATCGACAATACGAGAGAAATTTAAAAACTCAGCAATTCTTACTTGAACAAAATTGAAAGAAAAGACCACTATTAATAGGTATATGATATAGTATAAAGATGGAAATAATGTGGAGTAACGAAATAATATATTTCCATAAAAATCACGTGAAATATAAGGAAACAAAATTTTCCACATGAAAATAAATAAACAATTTATTTCCAAAAAAATCCACCCTAATTTGGGTCACAAACCCAACAATCTCCATCTTGACCCAAATCTGGTGCAACGAATGAAACTCCAAGATTTCAATCCGTTTTCATCGAAATAGCCAATCTCCTCAATACAGTAACCAAAATTCTCCAAACCAAACTGTCGTCCTCTGCAAGGCGTCCACAAACGACACTTAAACCTAAATCCCGGGTTTCCAAAATTCTACCAAGAAATTATTGTTTACCAAACAGGATTGAAGCACACCCTATAGCAGAAACCATGCCACATTTTGGATCAAAAGGCCCCTTGGTAGAACTATCATCTTCAACATCCCCTTAACCATCCCAAACATTATTGACACCACGGTACCTATACTCCACGAGTCCAACCCTAGCAAATGAACACAGTATATCCGCAGAAATTAGTGCAAAGCAAAATCACCAACGCTCTCCGTAGCAGTATTCTTAACCAACTCAGAGCACGCCACAAGAGGTACTGTACCAAATTGTATATCCACCATGGTACTGAACTTATCCAAATGTCTGTAAACTGGTTCTGCGCTTCCCTGCAAAATGTATAACTAAGACTTCTTCTGTCCCTCCAATATAACCCAGACACCCATTTAGACCTTCAAGACTCCACCTCCACCAGAGAATTTATATCCTTTTGCATCTAGAGTACTAAGTGAGATGAAATTCCTTTTCAGGTTGGAACATGTCGAACCTGATCAATTGTTCTGACTGTCTTATCCTACAACCTAAATCTAACTCTATCAATCCCAGCAATACAGCAAGACTGGCTGTTTTTCATTACAACTCCACCTTACTGAATAGTTTCATATGTCTTAAAAAAATTTCGATTGGAACACATATCATGCGAACATGTCGAATCGAGAATCCACTATTCGTCAAGCCTAGATTCCACGTCAGATACCACGATCAACATCACATCTCCGCCATCTAAAAAATCCTCAACTACAGTTGTTTCGTCAGAAGTCAAAGATTGTGCTCCATGATTTGTAGCTAAATCACCTTTAGCCTGCAACTTATTACAATTCTTCCAAATATGTCTCTTACATCTTCAGTAGAAGTAACACAAATTGTTGTTATTCTTCGATCTGCCTCTTCGTCGACCACCATGAGATACAAGAGTTTCCTCATCGCTCGATGTAGCTCCAACCAAATGCTTCAACTTCTCCTTTTAGTGCAAAGCATCATAGACCTCGTCTATAGTCAAAGTATCCCGACTATACAAAATGATGTTCCGAAACGATACATAAGAGCCAAATAGCGAACATAACAGGATCAAGGCAAGATCCTCTTCATCATACTTAACCTCCAACGTTTCCAAATCTGCAACAATTTCCTTGACCATGGCAATATAGTCTTCCAATGACCCTCCTTCTGCCATGTGATTGGAATACAGCTTCTGGTTTAGAGCTAGTTTACTAGTAAGACTTGGTCATACAGAACTGCTCCAGTTTCAACCACAAAACAGGTGTTGTTTTCTCCTTCAAGACATCCTGCAGAATATTGTTGGATAGATAAAGATAAATCAATGACAAATCCTTTCGATTCCTCCGTTATTTCTCCTCTATTGTCCAATTAGCTAGCATTTTCTCAAAGCCTAGTAGCGCATCGTTCAAATCCAACTGCGCCAAAATAGCCATCATCTTTAGTTGCCACAAAGAAAACATTGTATTTTGATCCAGTAGCGGAATGTCATACTTCATGGTAGTCATCTCTGAAAAACATCAACCAATCCTCAGAAGAAGAACTAAGCTCTGATACTATTTGTTGAACCCGGAAAAATTGTAGTAAATGAAATTAATGACGCAATATGAAGTAATGAAGATCGCAACGAGAAACAAGATTTAAAATTAAAGATATTAACAAAAAGAGTTAATCGCAGAAGCACAACGTTTTATTAATCGATAATATGAAGAAAAATACAAGCACTCGGCAATTCTTGCTTGAACAAAACTGAAAGAGAAGACCACTAGTTACAAGAAAACTACTCTATACTAGACAATAAAAAAAAAACGTAAGCAGCAAGTATGGAATCCAAAACATAGCATATGTAGTCGTTCAAAAAATCTAAGAGGGGCGGATGTAGCCAAGTAGATTAAGGCAGTGGATTGTGAATCCACCATCCGCGGGTTCAATTCCTGTCGTTTTCCATAAAAATCCACCCTAATTTGGGTCACAAACCCAACAAAATGTACCTTGCTGGAGCTCATATATGATTGATGTTACTCACTTATCACTCGTAAAGACATGCATTTCGAGTTATTAGGTTTTGCAGCAATCGGATCTTGTATCATTAAGATTTAACTCTAATGCAAGAAAAAATTGACAACTCCTATAAAATCCCTTCTGCATCAATCAACAAACTGTTTAACCACGTCTTTAAAATGAGAATTTGCCATTAATGTCAATTTTTGTAGTACTTTTAAGTTTATCATAAAATATGCAATACAAGTAATTTGGCAGTTTCAAAATAAGGTTTGAAATCTTTACAAGTTGTAGAGCCTAATTATTGTTGATCCTAATTATTACAACTGCATGAGATTGGTGCTTATCAACCTCCGCAATGAGGTCTCCGTGGCTGTTGAAGGGGGGTACGAGGCCCCCTCCTGGGGGACCAAAATTTTTGTCATCATAGTGAAATACTGCAGTTACTGGAAGAGATGTAGTTTTACATTGAGACGAACCTCTATAAATCTTGCGTGTTCTTGAATGTTTATTTTCTTTCTTCGAATTAATTAATCTCGGCGGAATAGAAATAAGGTTTATAATTCTCAACAAAATCATCTATGGTTATTACTAACTTATCATTGATCTGATTAGTTGCCTTCAATTAAATTATAGGTATATCCAACTTCAGCACGGGGCACTGGCTGTGGACTTTCAACCTGTGTGGGAAGAGTTGGTGGTATGGTCTGTCCTCTGGTAGCAGTAGGACTGGTTAGGGGTTGCCATCAAACAGTTGCAGTTATTCTGTTCGAAGTTGTAGTGTTTGTTTCTGGATTCTGTGTCCTGCTCTTCCCAATCGAAACCAATGGAAAAGACTTGACAGATATTGTGAGTGTGGAATAGAGAATAAGCTGGTTTAGATGCAATGAGACATTGTAATCACAGTAGCTAATGTTCTTCCATTTGTATCTTTCAGGCAGAACTTTCATAACCGTGAACTGTCTGTTTAACTGTGAAATTCTAGTAAAAAATTTGTTACTTTAATGGTAAAATTTATTTACATGAACAAAAGTATAGAAGACAATAAAAACTTTGTTACAAATTATGCTTCAAAATGAACCTGTTATTACTCTTTCAGTCGATTACTAAGGAGAAAGAGACTGACTCACATCAAGAGACTCTTTATTCTTACAATTTTTCGTTTATATTTTTGCGTATTAATTTGCGAAATACCTTGGTGCCAACTCTGTTCACCACATGGAAATAAAATAAGGTATTTAAGTGCATCATAACATACAAAATAATATGACATTCTATTACTTTTATCGTCTTTGATTCAATAGAATTACCATCATCAACCAAATAGCAGCAACGAGAGAAACGAATGGTGCATTGTTTCTTCTTTGATCAAGTTTGAAGTTACAACGTATTCGAATTGAATAATCATTTTAAATTGGATATTGTACTGAAAGTACAAAAGAAATTAGTGTAAGGATTTGCTTTCAAATATCTATTAATTTAGCAAAAAATGATTTAACTGTCACAAAAATTTAATTTGTTCCACACTTAGTTTCAAAATAAAACAATATAGCTGTAAATAAGATGGTTGATCTAGCTATTTCATTTATAAAATGATATACCTCGCTTGAATTCTAAATGAGTAATTGTCTTTATTTTTCTATTATAAATCTTTATTGTAGTATACACTAAAGTTGTCATAGCAAAATTATTGTTATAACTTCGCACAAGACTCTTAATAATTTAAATATTCTTTAGAATGATGTAAGCAATTTGTAAAACCCGTTAGTTTTTATTTTTAGACTAATTTTTCAATTAAAATAATAGAATTCCCCACTTTTTACAAAAAGTTGATGACGACTACACGTAGGACGAATAAGAATTTTTTTTCATTACTTTCATATTTTCAAGATAGATTAGGGCCTGTTTGGTACTTAGAATCAATTTTTTGACCGTCAAAGAGAAAAGTGGATGTCACCCGTACGTAAAGAAGTCAAAAATGATGTCTGAGTATGTTTTTTTTAGCATGACTCATTAAAAAATTCATTTAAATCAACGTAATAATATATATAAATTACAAAATACAATCTACATTTGCTGCTTTAAATTCTTTCATATATATTAAAAAATTATTGTTTTTAGCGTTGCAAAAAAAAAATAAAAAAATAAAAACACGTGTAGAAAAATATATAGGCACATCATCAAGTACCTGCAATGTGAGCATCCGTATTTTTATCACGGCCAGCATGATCAGCTATGAAAAAAAAAAAAAAAAAAATTAGCTTAGTAATCTCAAATCTAGAAAATTAATAAATTGACATTATCACTAATATGGAATAAAATAAAGCAAAAATAAACCACAAAAATGAGAAAAAGAAAAGCCCTTCACACTAATAAGTCGAACAATTAGTTACATATTATTGCAAAAGAAGTCTCATTCTCGAAAGATACACAATATGGTAAAAAAACAACTATAATATCATGAAATCATTAAATTTGGTGACCATAGTGATACTAAACTCATTTTTGGAAACTATTTAAATTGGATTAACATCAGTTTCTTTATCATTGCGAAGGAACAAGTGGGTCCCAGAAAGCCTTTTTTTAATACTCTCTAATTAATAAATTATGGAAAACGCCTCTTGTACATTGCTGGTACAGCTTTGTGTACAGCAATTCGAAAATGGTTGATATAGACCGGGAGCTGGTAATATAGACCGCAACGTGAAAATCTTCGTACTGAAGAATGATCGCGAACGCGAATTCTAGTACATATGGACCTATTTCGGTGATGAAATGGTTGAAGGAATGACAGAGAAAGGTAAGATGATTCTGTGTATGTTTTGCACAAGTTTTGGCTTGTGACGGTATTCTTTGGTTGCTCTACTCGTGAAGAATTTTTCTTAATAGGTTTGGGGGGGCATTCAAGGCTGTACAAATTATAGACATGTTAAGCTCGAGTCATAGAATGAAATTTTAGTTGAGGAGAATTATTTTGTAACTGGGAGGCTTTAAACAATCAATTTGTTGTTTTGTTGGGAAAATGTGATATAGAATCAACTACCTGCTTTAGAAATTTGATGATGAAGTAACAGAGAAAAAAAACATGAATGAACATAGAATACTTGCAAGTACAGTTTGTCCACTTTGCACCTTCATAAAAATACTTGCAAGTACAGTTTGTTCACTTTACGAATGCACTCGAATTGCATATGATAAATAGATTTATTGATATACATGTTATCTCATTTCTAATATTTATGAAATCAGAAATTCGTTAAAATATTAATTTGATTGTAGAGCTAATCATGTTCCCATTTAATGCGTTGTAGGAGAATAACTAGTTGAAGTATCAGACGATAAAGTTCTTGTACAATCCAGTAATAGGGGTAATATCGAAAATGTAGTCACATTGGAAGATGATGTATTAGGAGAAGATGGTACGACTGTGCCGGAGGTGGGAGGAGATGGTACAATTGTGCTGGAGGTGGGTATGAAGTTCAAAGATGAAAACGAGATGTACAAATTTTACAAGAAGTATGAGTATATCGTAGGTTTTTCGGTTAGGAAAAGAAATTTGAGGAGGAGGAGGATGGAGTAGTGAGATACGTTACGTTGACATGCTGTTGCGAGGGTTGTAGAAGTAGTAATACAAGCACTTCTTTGAAATCGCAACCAACAATTCAGACGAGTTGCAAAGCAAGGCTAACTGCTTCTTCGGATATCATGGAGTATGGAAAATTTTCACAGTGTGTCTCGAACACAATCACAAAACAAGTCCTTCGAAATCGAGATTGTATCAATGCAATCGAGAGTTGAGTGCAAATGTAAAACGCAAGTTTGAAGTGAACGATATGGCTAAAATTTCTTTACACAAGAGTTGCAACTCTGCAGTTGTTGAAACTGGTGGGTATGAGAATATGACCTGCATGGAAAAAGACTGTCGAAATTACGTTGAACAAGTGAGGCGTTTGAGACTAGGTGAAGGAAATGCCGCAGTAATACAATCGTACTTTTCACAAATGCAGGCACAGTGCTCGAGATTTTACTTTTGTCTCGATTTGGACGAAGAGTCACGGCTTAAGAATGTGTTCTGAGGAAATAATAAGTGTAGGCTAGCGTATAAGGAGTCCAGTGATGTGTGACCTTCAAGACGACATATCTCACTAATAAATATGACATGCCTTTTACTCCCTTTTTCGGAGTAAATCATCACGGACAGTCAACACTTCTGGGATGTGGTCTGTTATCAAATGAAGATACCGATACATTTGTGTGGCTGTTCAGGACATGGTTGCAGTGCATGCATAGTGAACCTCTTAATGGAATTATTACGGATCAAGATAAGGCTATGCAAAATGTAATTGAGATAGTCTTTTCAAATACGAGGCATGGATGGTGTTTATAGTACATCATGAAGAAGTTACCTGAAAAGTTTGGGTACCACGTTGACAAAGGCGGAATATTTTTGTCCATACATGGATTAGTGTACGATACGCAGCATGTTGATAAATTGAAGTAGGTCGGGAAATTATGCTCGATACATATAACTTACATGACAACGAATGGTTGTTGGGGTTGTATGAAAATAGGGATCGTTGGGCGCCATGCTATTTGAAAATGACTTTCTGGGCAGGGATGTCAACAACTCAACGTAGTGAGAGGATGAATGCATTCTTCAATGGGTATATGCATTCGAAAACTTCGTTGAAACAATTTGTTGAGCAATACGAACGGGCATTAAGAAGTAAAGTGGAAAAGGAATTCCAGGCAGATTTTAAATCATTTTCGCAAATGGTGCCTTGTGCAACAAAGTATGAAATGAAAAAACAATTTCAATCAGTTTATACAATTTCAAAGTTCCGAGAATTTGGGGATAAGGTAACTGGGAAGGTGTATTGCAATGTGATGTCTACAATTGATAACCACTCGGAGAGGACGTATAAGGTTGAGGAGGATGTCATTCATGGAGAAATGGTGAGGAAGACAAAGTTTTCTATCACATTTCGTGCAGAGGAGTGCAATATTATTTGCAATTGTCACCTATTCAAGTTCTGTGGAATTTTGTGCAGACATACCATATCAGTGTTGATGCGTAACAACGTCACATCATTACCGAATAAGTACATATTGAGGAGATGGAGAAAAGACGTCAGTAGAGCCCACAGGAGGGTTAATGGTCTACTAGCACTCCTAGCCAGTTGAGATATAGTAGAATGTGTGAATTGTTCACTACACTGACCAATATTGTCGTAAATGATGAAGATCGAACTCATGTAATAATAGAGTGGATTCAAACACAATCTAAAGACACAGAGCCCACGAAGTCCCGTTGCGAAAGTAATAGCATTTCCCAACCTAGTTTGCTTTTAGGGTCACAATCAAGAGCATAGAAAGATACGGGCAGTGGGGCCATACAAGATTCTAAATGTTCAAAAAGGAAAGGCACGCCTAAGAAATTACGTGTTAAATGCGCATTGGAGTCCGGCTCCAAGAATGCAATTTAATTGCACACTTTTCTCATCTGTGTCATAAGTTTATAAGTACTAATTTGAACTTTGCACATTATTTTCTCATCTTCTAGGCGAGATCACGAGGGACAGAGAGAAATCTTCAACCCGATGCACCTTCCCAAATGATCCCATCGTAAGCACAATATTTGATGCCACCACCATTCCCGTATTCACAGGTTACATTTGCAAAGTTCCTAAAAGTATTTACTGTATTGTAGGCATGTTTGATATTCGTTTGTTCATGTCAAGTAGTGCGAAGGGGAAAGTAACACACTATCACACCAATTGCCATCTTCACGTTTCAGTCCCATGTCAACTTCAAATGTTTTACCTATTTGGCAAGGTAATATGGTTTCGAATGTATTTTTAGCACATTTAGACATTAATATCTTGCACTTTTCATGTTTATGTCAGGCAACATACGACAGTACTACCATCCCGATTTTTCTTACAATGGTGCACACATAGACGTTGTTGACGATTTATTGAGACCATCCGCAATGGGTGTTTTCCCTCGGGGATTTCACACTGTAAGCTACGTAATTTTTTTACCATATGAATGTGAAATTTTTGTTTCTTCTCCAACTAACTTCCGGTAACTTTATGAATATAGTCATTCTAGCCGTCACCTTCTCCAAGTGCTATAGCGGGTTGGATGTTAAGTGCCACATATTCTGTTCCTCAGGTTGGTATTGATGGAGACCCTTCAAGTGTTGTTGACATACCAAGTTCTGGAACGCCGTATCTAGTGACACCCAATCCGTGGGATACATCTCCATAGGGTGTCTGATCTACTTCATGACCGTGGATGCTAGTTTTGGATATTCTTGATTTACATATTTTTGTCAATTATTAGTATGCATCAAGCTTGTTTTGTGTAATTGCATCGAGGCTTCTAAATTGGAGATGAATTTAAGATCATTTGTAAACTTCACCAGTGTTGTGAACCTTGATTGTCATTGGTATCTTGGCCTTTACACTACTATGTCTTTTATTCATGTTAATTGGTATAAAGAAGTATGGTGACATTTTTACTTCTTTTCTTCTCTTCATTTTCAGAACAGGAAATTCTGAATTATCTTTAGTTCCATGTGTTTTTTTCACTTGTTTAGTTTTCGAAAGAAGTACCAAAATGTTGATGCATAAACCTTGCACAAACCTTTCATTTCAAATAAAATCAAAAAAATACTTTCAACCTTTCATTCTCACAAAAAAGCACCGGTTCATTAGGTCCATTGTGAAGCATTGAGCTGTTCTTTTGTTTGATCTTACATGAATGTGGTGACTAAATCTTGTTAACCTAACTTCTTTATTGTACGTTTGCAACTGAGTCGGGAATCAACTCTGCAGCAGTTCGACAAAGTAAACAGAATTTTATAATACTATCTCACATTTCTAACTCCATAGACCTATTACAGAACTTAAAAGATGGCGATAATTTTACCGAGGTAATTAGGATCTCAGTGGACTGAAATGAACATTAAAAAACATTATGATAATTCAAGAACAATGAGTAGCAAAAAAAAAAAAAAAAAAAACCACAAGCGTATCATTCATACATGCGTCATTACAAACAGTTAAAGAAGTTTAGATTTACAATCTTGAATGATCACGACATACAAACCGTTGGATCATCGTCCTAACACATCAACTTTTACATTTCATTTTCTGCGAATTTTATACTACCATCTCACATTTCTAACTCCATAGACCTATTACAGAACTTAAAAGATGGCGATAATTTTACCGAGGTAATTAGGATCTCAGTGGACTGAAATGAACATTAAAAAACATTATGATAATTCAAGAACAATGAGTAGCAAAAAAAAAACCACATCAACATAGTAGCGTATCATTCATACATGCGTCATTACAAACAGTTAAAGAAGTTTAGATTTACAATCTTGAATGATCACGACATACAAACCGTTGGATCATCGTCCTAACACATCAACTTTTACATTTCATTTTCTGAAACTCGTTTCCCTTTGCATATGTTTCTTTGGAGAGAAATCTCCAGGTCTTTTTCCTTGCTTAGCTTAGCAAGCGTTTTCGACATATGCGACAAGTATCCACGTCTTCACCTGCAGTTGTGATGCAACCTGATTCACCATCATCATGCAATAGACACTTTTCATCGAGGAATTTGTTGCGCCATTTGAAGTACCTACAGTCACGAGTACAACAATGAAACAACAATCTTTTATGGTCATTGCTCTTTTCGACAATTTGGGCATCTTCTCTTTGTCGGGCATTCCGATAGTGTATGTCCCCTCTGTCGACAACAATGACATATTCCCCCATTCTTGCGTGCCATCGAACTTATCTAATTCAACGACATGAAACAACTACACCAATATGTAACCATATTAGTATCTTCACTAATTTGGATAAAGGCAATAGGACAGGCAATAACAAACAGAAAGGCAGCGAGATATTTCATTTTTATTAACTTTCCATGGTATATTACTGATAGCAAATATTGCAAACCCAATGGCTACTGAAATCTACACTTTATGGACCTATAAAGAGATTATGAAGTTAAGTAACTTTGGCAGAGTATAGAATGCACCAGCAAGAACAATAATTTTCCACTTATGAAAATGGTCTCAACTATGAGAAAGAACAAGAATAGTCATAACAAGTGATATCCTTACAATCAAATGTAGTGTAACTTTCTAGTACTTTTTGATAGCCAGATACTCATACCTTTTCATTTTCCCCTTTCTTTCCAAATTGGTTTTAACTCAATGCCTCTCCATAACTTTCCTTGTGTATTCACATATGGTAGCTAGGTTTTAAATCTAATTTTAATTGTCTTCGGTTCATCTACAATTGACAGGAGCAGAAACTAAATTCACCTAAAATTTACGAACTTTTCTACTCCCATTAGCTTCTTTTTTACAGAAAGAAATCATAAGCAAATTAAAACATGATTCAAAATCCTACTCGGAAAAACCTTTTATTAACTTTGCATATATTCGGTAATAACGTATTCAAAAACCTAATCTCTACTCTCCCAAAATTAAGTAATGCCAAACGTTAGACAAAAATATCTCAAGCGAAATTGAAACAATTGGAGAAAACTTACAGCGAAAACAACATAAAAATCACAGAAAATGTTTAACCCCTATACAAACATTAATTCTTCATTATTCAGCCCGACCCGTTGAGGAAAATAAACACCGACCCGTTGGAAAAAATATTTTATAAGCGTCAAGCCACTACTTCTCTTTCCGTTCAGCCCGTGATCGGAGGAGGCGATTATTCGGGTTGTCGCCTGGATTTATGGTTGGCTCTGCGTTATTCTTCGTCAATGGGTGTCACCTGGATTTATTGTTGGCCAGCTACACATACAAGGAGAAGAAATCGTAGATTTGAGAGGATTCGATTTGGGGAAGATATTGAGAGGTTTCGATTTGGGGATGAAATGAAGCAAATGGGAGACAAACTTGGGCTTCAGTCGGGTCAGCCACCGTAAACAGTCATTTAAACACCTTTTTTTTTTTCTTTTCATTTTCCATGTCAGCACTGTACACAAAGCTGTGCACAGTGCTATACGTGTAGCGGGATCGATAAATTATTATCTCAAAATTCATTAATAGTCAAACATAATGATTGATTAAAATGTCTATAAGTAATTCAATATGAAAATAGGGGTTATATACTCTTTATTTCAATCTTAATATGATAATTTATTATTGGTGAAAGTCAAAAAAAAAAAAAAGATAGAAGCGCTATCATTTTCCTTTGGCAACGGTCAAATAACTGAGTCAAATATTGGCAAAATCTCTCTCGAATAGGCGCTAAGTATAAAATTTGGTGGATATGGTAAAACAAACTCAAATTAAGTGGTCAAGGTGACACGGGTATAAAGTTGGGTGGTCATTGATGTAGTTATCCCNTTTTTCATCTAATCTCTACTCTATCTATTAATCTACCTTCTCTTAAAAGTGGGGCTTTAGGATCATTGTTTCAATTTGTCACAATCGTTTTCATACACTATTTCTAAACTGGCTTCCAAAATTGGTTTGGTGCTATTCACTTCGAGATATCTCATTCATGTATACTTTTTCATTTAATCTTTACTCTATCTATTAAAGAGAAAAATGCCGACAACTTTCGTCCCACTGGCAATGATCCTACTGAAGATGATGAAGACAATGAAGAAGTGAGTCGGATGAGGAGCTCAAGTGTGACTATGCACAAACGATACGACAGAAGAAACACATTATAGTAAGAATATTTTTGTTTGTTTTTTGGACATTGTTGATTCTAATTTGGGTTTTATAAATCTCTTTTGAATGTGGGTTCAAAAAAATTTGATATTTTTCCAGGTTTTTGATGTGTTTGGGAGTTGTGCAGGTCTGATTGTATGTAGGAAGCTCTATGCAAAGACAGTGGCCTGCATGTGATTTTGATATAGATTCTTCAACTTTTCAAGATCAAATTTTCAAACTAGATCAACGAACGGATTTCAATTTAAAGGTCTTTTATCTATTTCTATAATTTCGGTTTTGTATTATGTTTGGGTATTTTTACTTTCTCTATTTCTATATATATTCTTGTCTCTGGGTGAATGAATTATTATTTTATTGTAATTCAGATTTTATGTTATGTTTTTGGAAGAAACTTTCTGGAATCTTTGAATTTGGCTATATTAACTTGCACCTAACTAAATATATTTACAAGACTTTCAATTTCATAAATTATACCAACAACGTTAAGCCCTTGTTTGAGCCCCATTTTTCTTGGAATAATGACGTTTTGAATAGTGACTTTTTGAAGAATGTGTAGTTGAAAATGAATTTTTAAGTAATGCGTCTCAAACAATGGTTAAATTGGATAAAACTTGGTGTACATAATTTTATGTACACAAGGGTGTCCACACCCATGTGAGTATATGGACACCTTTGTGTACATCAAGCACAACCCGTCTAAATTATATCTTAAACGTTATTGTGTTGATAACGATAACCACGTTGTCTATGAATTCAGTTCATTCACGCAATATTAGATCCTATATTGATAGCTTGAATTTATTTCGTGAATTTTAATCATAGATTTAGATCTTTTATGATGGCTGTGGGGATGGTGGGAGTTGTATATAATCAAGCACGATGAGATGGCTGAAAAGGCATCTTTGTTGACGAATTCTGTGAAACATACTTTAGCTTATGAGTCAATTGCTAGTGGGAATTATTTGAAAGCGGTTGAATTCATGAAGTCGATATGCAGTTTGGATTCGAAGATGTCAAGATGTTCTTTATGAAACCGAAGCTCCATGTGCTACTCATTCGCTTGCACTTCTGCATCATACCCGGCTAGAAATAATAGGTCAGCTATCACTTGAATGTGTTTGCTCAATGCTTTTTCCTTCACTTATTCATCTTATTTTAGCTCCTTGATGGGGGTCTAGAATTGAAAAGGTTTGTATCATCTTTAGATTTTTCCTTTGATGTTCCCATCTCTCTACATGCCCCGTTCGGGTAATTTCTACATGCGAATTTATTTTGTAAACATGTCTTTTATCTTTTCTTTTTCAGCTAAACCTCGATAATGAACATGAGAAATTTTCCCTTGCAATTATAATTTGGTATATGCTTTCACCATGAGATGGAGATCACACATCTAACGCGCCAGCATCACCTTCAAAATAATTCAGCATGTGTATTGTAGGGGCAAAAACTATTATTTCAAAAAGAAGCATAATTACAAGAACAACACAAATAAACATATAGTTACAACTTACAATATTAGACACTTGCAACAACAATATATTATATATATTACACACACATATATATATATATGTGTGTGTGTGTGTACAAGCGGTGAAAATCTCAATATTCAAACAACAAATACTTCCTAATAAAATATACCTTAAAAAATATCAACAAATAAACATAATATAATACAAAATAATTAATAGAATCAATAAATTACAATTAATCATCAAAATCATAGCTATTGACATAGAAGAATCAATACTCAAGCATAAAAACAACATTTTGAACAGATAATCTAATTAATTGATGAGCATCATCATAAATTTCTTTGTAGGTTCTATACAACGCTTCTTCTACTTATCTTTTCTTGCATTTGAAAATAGACATTCTTGCTTTTCGCATAAACTCCTTCCTAAATTATCCGAGACCACATCTTTATCACGAATTTTATTAAAAATTTCTCATGATTGCCAAAACAATATTCCCATTTCAATAAAAAAAAATATCTAGTAAATATTTTATCATCCAAAACATTATACATAAAACAATAAAACTACAAGACAACAACTAATTTCAACACAATGAATGTACAATAAATAGAAGATGGAGGAACAAAAAAAATGAGAAGAAAAAAATAAATAATTCATAATTTCAAAAACAAAACATAGACTCCAAATTCCCAAAATAACACGAAATAAAATAATATATGGAATGATTTCTTACCAATCAAACGAAAGCCAAGCGAAATTTGCAAACTAATTAAAAAAAATAACAAATTTGGAAAAAAAAATAAAATAAAATAAAATTCTTGGCACCAACTTCAACTACAAGAAAGCGAAATATAACAACAGGGAAAACTACTCCATTAACTAAAACAATCATCGCATCAACGAAAACCCAAATCTGCTTGCAGAGTTTATGATAAAAATGTTGAATATATCAATAATTTGCATGCTCGAAAGTGGATTTTCAGTTATTATGTTTCTATTTTACCTAGTCCATAGGAGTTTGTTTTGCACGTTGAGTGTTGCCTATTTTCATGCTATTATTTGTTTGCATTTGACGATAAAAAGGCTTTTATTTGATGAATAAAGCCGAAAAGTAACAGTGCCCTTGCAATAAGCTATTCTCTCTTTTATCAGTAACAATTTTTCTGTTTTATTAGCAACGCTTGTTAAGATTTGAGATCCATCTTAATAAGGTCAACTTTATTAAGAGAAGTGATTCAATATCTATTTTAGTTAGTCAATATTTCGGTATTTAACCGATATGAGATTTATTCACTTAACATGCCCTTGTAAGATGGTGGCTCTTTTTGAGCAGATCAATCTTGAAATTTATGTGCCCGTTTTTGAGACTTAATCGGATCGAATAGCTCGTTGGAGCTTACTGGACTCTGATACCATATTAAGACTTGAGGTCCATCTTAATAAGGTTGACCTTATTAAGATGGATCATAAATCTTTACATGGTATCAGAACTCATTAAATTCTAACGAGCGATTCGATCCGATTATAAGCCTCAATTAATAAGCAACAGATTGCAAGATTGGTCTGCTCAAACAAGCCACCATCTTGTGGGGGTATGTTAAGGAATAAAAATCCTACATCGATTAAATATCGAAATATTGACCAATTTAAAAAGATCTTGGATCACTCCTTTTAACAAAATTGACCTTATTAAAATGGACCCCAAATTTTAACAACGCTGGTGTCAAAGCTTTGTTAAAGAAAGTAAGAAGAGGAAAAGTGAGTCAGAGAGAGTGAACTTGTAAGAGTCCTAAAAGTGTGAGATAGAGTGTCCATCCAAGCAACTTTATCTCTGTTTTTCTTTTCCTTTTTTTTTCTTTTTTTTTTTTTTTTTTTTTTCCTTTTTTTTTTTTTTTTTTTTTTTTTTTTGCCCCCTCCAAAGAACAGCAATAAACAAATGGCTTCTGAAATCTTTGTGCAATCGGCCCTGGCACCATGACGACAGAGGCACGGAGAACCATCCTAGAAGGATTGAAGCTAAAAGATCTAAAGGCAAAGAACTACCTCTTCCAAACAACTAATCGTTCTATCTTGGAAACCCAGCAAAGAAAGTTCCAAGCAGATTTGGGATTCTACAAAGAAAAAATTTCAGGGGACGGAAAAGGCAAAAAGGCAGCAGCTTCAACATCTCTGTACAAAATTTGAAATACTCGGTATGAAGTCAGGAGAGACCATATCTAATTTTTTTTCCGGAACAATGGCAATTGTTAACAAGATGCAAGTCCATAAGTAGAAGATAGAAGACATGATAGTGGTTGAGAAAATTCTTCAATCGTTGACGTTGAAATTCAATTATGTAGTTTGTTCAATTGAAGAATTTAAAGTAATATTTGATGAACTAGTAGGTTCATTACTGGTCGATGAACATAAAATGATCCAGCGAGATAAAGAATAGAACGCACTGCAAGTCTCCACCGACAATCTGTCTTCAACGCCATCTAGAGCCAATTGAGGAAAAGGCCGAGGTAGAAGATAAAATGACCGTAGACAACAACAAAAAATGAAGATAAACAAGTTCTTGATTCTCAAGGAAAAGGAAGAGGGAGAGGTCGAACAGTTACCATTCATCCACTTACAGACAAAAGTCAAAAGATAAGTCCAATATTGAGTGCTTTAGATGTCACATATATGGCCATTATTAGTTTGAATGTCGCACTAATTTGAATAAAGAACATGGTGAAAAATCTAACTTTGCAGATCAGCAAAAAAAAGTTGTCTCACTCTTAATCGCATGCCATGCAATGGAGGAAACTTCCCAAAATATGTGGTATTTGGACACCCACTCTAGCAATCATGTGTGTGGAGATAAGTCTATTGGAATAATTAATTATTCCATATGTAGGTTTCACATTGAATTGCAAATTTTACGGGTTAGATGTATGGTTCATAATGATATTTGTGTTTGGACCAAATTTATTAAGGATCAATTGGGCCTTTTACACCTTACGGGTTGTAATTAATTTTATGTGGTAGTTTAAAGTATGTGGGCCAAAAATAAATCCTAATTAGAATTCTAGTCGTAATGGGACGACTCAAATTATTTCCTATATATAAAGGCTAGGTCCCCTCTCCTCTCCATATGTTTTCATTAGCTTGCTCCATTGATAGCTAATACTTTTGTGAGGAGCAAGGAAGGGAAGATCTTGACTGCTATTACAACTACTATTCATATCAACAATGACTTCCGCAGGTATGAATTTGGTTTATTAATTTATTATTTGGTGATTCTTGATTCTTAGCATGATTACAAATTAAAATTCAACAATTGGTATCAGAGCCTTCATGCTAAGATCAGAATCATACACAAAAATAATATTCTATCTCGATTATTTTAAACTTTTGTTAAGCACTGTCCCAAAAAAAAAAATAATAATAATAATAATAATAATAATAATAATAATAATAATAATAATAAATTGGACGTTTGGCCTTCTGCACGCTTTTGTCACTTATCTTTGTCTTTTTGAATTTGTAATTCATAATTCTTCACATTCGTATACTGTTAATAGCATGGTTTAAGTAGAAAAATTTCAATTATAAGTAAATTTATGGATGATTATAAGTCTGAATAGACCGACACGTAGGCCCAACGTTCCATGAATTTGCATCTCTGAATTATGGTCTCAGGCTATTTTCGTTTTAGTTTCAATTGGGTTTTCATTGTGGATCCAGTAATATTCATATAATTGTGATGCAAAACTTGATCTAGAAACCATGTTACTAATATTAGTTTTTATTTAACATTATTCATCATTATCAGCATTATACTATACGATTACTGTGGTTCTTCAAGATTTTATTTTTTTTTTTATTTTTTTTTTGGTGGACTTCTTGTGTATGAAAGATCGGAAGTTTGCTTGACTGTGTCAAACCCAGTTGCTATTTGGGTGAGGCTCCGGCCGACTGCTACTTGTCTGGTTGAGGTGCCGGTCACACCAGGGGTGGAGCCCCATTAGGCCATCTGCCCGCACTGAACTTTTGGGCTCCAATAGGCCCAATTTATTTTTTTTGTTTGGGTAAAGCCTGTTTAATTAAAAAGGCCCAATTTCCCGACCCGACTTCTTGAATCAGTCCATGGGCCGTTTAGTGACCCGACCCGAACCGACCCGACTTCTTGAATCAATTATAACCCGTTCAATTCATGTTTCCAATTTCCAAACCCTTGCAAACTTGAAATCTTGAATCACGTCTCTCCTCTCTGCTCTCAACCGGTGCCGTCGCCGCTTCTCGCCAGTCGGCAACTACTCCAACTCGCAAGCGACGCCGACTCAACTTCCACTCTTCCAGTCCACCGCCAGGTCCGCCACTGCTACGAGCGTCTGCCACTGCTTCTGCGGCTCTGCCGAGTTCCGACCGAAGCTGGAAGTTGCCCAACGAAGAACTAAGAAGGTGATTGAAAGTTACCTTGCTTACCTAATGTATCTTTCAGTGAAGATGGAGTGTGGAAAATTCTGAAAATTGAAATTGTGAAAATTCTGAAAATTGAAATTCTGAATCACGTCTCTCCTCTCGCCTCTCGGGTTCTGCAGTCTACAGACTCTGCACTACTTAATTTAATAAATTTATGAATGTTAGTGTTAGTGTGTAATGTGTTACTGGTTAATTATTGAATATTGATGGTTCTCATTTCTCAACTCTCAATCTCATGGGTTTATATAAATTATATTTGATATTTCTATTGTGGAATTGGAATTTGGAAATGCTGTTAGCCTGGCTGTTACTCTGTTGTAGAGAAATTGATTAAGTTCATCTTTCTCAGCCCATCAAGGAGATTGCCCTGGCCATTTCTCTCCTGGTTTTTGGCGCGCTCGGAATCTTTCTTTCAGTTTCTTGGAATCTTGGTGCCATTATGGCCGTCAATAATGTCGGCAGTGACCACTGACCGCACCCACGGTAAATTTTCTATTGGAGTTTGAGTTTGAGTTTAACTGTTTTTATTGGTGTATTTATTGTGGGATTTCAACTTTCTTTCTAGTTCACTAAGTTAATGTTCTTTAATGATTAACTTAAGGGGGTTTTGAATAATATTCAGTAAATTAATAATCTTTAGTTATTAATTAAGCATTAGATATTTGGGGAACCCATTTCAATTTATATTGCAATTAGTTTTTCTTTAATAAATACTGCTGAAGTTATATTGATGCTACTATTGTTGATTATTATAGATATGTTTTCCATACAGACATGAGCATTTTTCTGATTATTATAGATATGTTTTCCTTTTGTCATTATGAATTATTCTCACTCACTTCAATTAATAATTGGATATCAAATGTTTAAATCCAGATATCAAATGAATAGATACTTTTAACGAAAAAGGAACGTAGATAGTGTTGATGAGGGGGCATCGAATAATGTGGATGTTGATGAGGGGGCATCGAATAATGTGGAGTTTGATGTCACAAACTTCCAACTGATCGTGGTCTAAGGATACCAATTTTGGATTACAATGCTAACATCCGAGATGAAGTTCGAAGAGCATATAAGTTAAAGGGTCCTTGTCAGCCCCAAGATCATGACTTTCCAAAACGACAATTTGGAGTAACAATTAGACGATTCAATCCTTCGTGGTTTAAAGAGTTCGGTAGTTGGTTGGAGTACAGTGTAGAGAAGGATGCTGCTTATTGTTTGTATTGTTATCTTTTCAGAACAAGTTCTGGAAAGCAAGGTGGAGGTGAGTCTTTTGTTGGCGAAGGTTTTACATATTGGAAAGATAAGAAAAGGCTTCATACTCATGTTGGACTTCATAATAGTGCACATAATTAAGCTCGCATTAAGTGTGAAGTGTTGATGAATCAAGAACAACACATTCAATCAGTTTTCTACAAACAGTCAGAACAAGCAAGAAATGCATATGTTACACGCCTTAATGCATCCATTGATTGTGTTCGAGTTCTTTTGCGACAAGGGCACTCATTTCGAGGTCATGATGAATCTGAGGATTCTTCCAATCCAAGTAACTTCTTAGTGCAATTGCAATTTTTGGCTGCTCATAATGAAGCTATCAATGCCGTCACATTGGGAAATGCTCCTCACAATTGCAAATTGACATCACCTGATGTTCAAAAGGATATAGTAAATGCTTGTGCTATTGAAACAATCAATGTTATTATCAAAGATGTTGGCGACTCACTATTTTCTATTCTAGTTGATGAATCTTGTGATGTGTCAATGAAGGAGCAAATGTCTATTGTTTTACGTTATGTAGACAATAGTGGGCATGTCAATGAACGCTTCATAGGGATTGAACATGTTACAAGTACCACGGCTCTATCACTTAAGGCTGCAATTGATAAGGTATTTTCTAGATATAATTTGAGTATGTCTAGATTGAGAGGACAAGGTTATGATGGAGCAAGTAATATGCAAGGTAAGTTTAATGGTCTGAAAACACTTATTTTGAAGGAGAGTCCATGTGCCTTTTACATTCACTGTTTTGCTCATCAACTCCAACTTGCGCTTGTGGCTGTGGCAAAGAAGAACATCCCTATTACTAATTTCTTTCGTGTGGTTGGGAACGTGATAAATACTGTTGGAGCATTTTCCAAGCATTGTGATCTTCTTCGAGAAAAATAATTAGACTTTATTGTTGAGGCATTGGAAAAAGGTGAGATTTTAAGTGGACGGGGACTAAATCAAGAAACGACCCTTCAGCGGTCTGGTGATACACGATGGAGTTCACATTATAATTCTTTGGTCAGCTTGCTTGCCATGTTCTCTTCTGTTTTAGATGTACTTGCAATGATTGTTGAAGATGAATCTTGTTCTTGTGATCAAAGATCTGATGCAACAAATTTATTGGAGTTGATACAAAGATTTGATTTTACATTTAATCTACAGTTGATGAAAAGTGTATTGGCGATGTCAAATGAACTGTCAAAGGCATTGCAAAGAAAATATCAAGATATTGTGAATGCAATGCAATTGGTGAGATTGTGCAAACGAAGACTCCAAATAATGAGAGACGAAGGGTGGGACTCCTTTTTTGAAGAAGTATGTTCTTTTTGTCAACAACATTACATTCATGTACCCAACATGGATGATATGTTTGTACGCCTTGCAATTCGTGGTCGCCCTCAGCGTAATTCTCCAGAAATTACAAATTTACATCATTATCGAGTAGATTTGTTCTACTCTGTCATCGATTTACAATTTCAAGAATAGAATGATCGTTTCTCGGAGGTAAACACAGAGTTACTCCTTTGTGTAGCTTGTTTATGCCCACAAGATTCATTTTCGTCTTTTGACAAGAAAAGCTTAATTAGACTTGCTGAGCTTTATCCATTAGATTTCTCTGCAGTAGATGGCATTGTACTTAACGATCAACTTGAGACTTATATTTTGGACATGCGCTCTAACAAAGAGTTTGAAGGGTTAAATGGCCTTGGTGATCTTGCGGAGAAGTTGGTTTTGACAAAGAAAGATAAGGTATATCCATTGGTTTACAGACTTTTGACTTTAGCATTGATTTTACCGGTTGCTACCGCTACTGTGGAGAGAGTTTTTTCAGCAATGAACATCGTAAAGAATAGATTGCGCAATCGGATGGGTGATCAGTGGATGAATGATAGCACTATTGTTTATGTAGAGAGAGATATATTTTTGAAACTCGATAATGAAGTTATTGTACGACGATATCAAAATATGAAAACTCGCAAGGAACAAGTTTAATATATAAATTATGTCATTTTTAGTGTTGTTGTAATATTGTTTTAATTTTTTATCATCATTAAATCTATGACCAAAACCTCGAAGTTCGGCGTCGAAAAATGATGTCCGCACTGAACATAAATCCTGGCTCCGCCCTTGGGTCACACCATCCTTTGAAATTAAAAAAAAAATCTGGATTTTCGTCTGAGAAACAGGCTGCATAGAGGGAGACGGGGGCTCCTATTATAAATATCTATCTTTCTCGCCCCTGTTTGCAATTAAGTAATTGGGGTGATGCTGCAATTTTTGAAAGATGGGTCTTTTCAGTAATATGGAAATTAGAAAGGCTTTGTTTTGTTGTTTTAACTAAGGTCGAAGAGCAGTTTTTGAAAAGGGGTTAAATTTGAATTTTGATATTGGATTTAGAAGTCTTGACCTTAATATTTCAATTTTGACCATAATTAAATCTTTAATTAAAATTGACCCGTTTAAAATTGTATCAAAATAATTAATTAAATAATAAAAATAAAATTAATTGATGACTTTTATATTTTCGTCAAAATGTTTATATATATTCAAATGTTGCTATTTTTGTATCCTTAAATTTAATTTTTCATATATTTTGAAATTTTGTTGCCAATTTCATCTCTCAATCACATATGAATTTTGCCTTTTATCGATTGATTATGATTTGTTGTATAATTATTGTTCTGTGATTGAATTTTTCATAGGCATTAAGATGATTTTCATTTTCCCACAAAGAGAAATATTTTGAAATAAAAATGGGTGGTAGCTGCCAAAGTGGCACACTCATTATTATTTATTCAATTTTCTCTACAATAAAATATATATATATAAGTATTTTGCACAACAATTTGATTTATTGCATATAACATCTTGCCCAAAGATGTTGTTATATGTGATATTTTTGGAAAATGACATAAGACAGTTAACGAGCTTATTTGGTTTAAAAATTTCCTTCTGCCCAAAGGTGTTGGAATTTCGAAAATCAAGGCAATTTTGTTAACTAGCTACATAATGTGTTTTAAGAGTACCTTATAGTATGTTGTATTGTCGACCCAAAGATGACTTTATGATGATACATCTAGGCTCTTACCGTAATAAAATTTATATGTTTCGATTTAAATTACGGATTATCGAATTAATAGCCCATATTAATTAGTTGGATATTTCATCATCCATTTGATTGCATGCATTAAGTTTGGATGATATAAGGAGTGATATTTTATATTTCCACAGTTTATAATGCCTCATCTCTTTCGAATCAATTGTCTGCTATTGAAACTTTGACTGGGAATAACTATGTGAGATGGAAACGAGACGTAGAAATAGCACTTGGTCTTTTGGGCTTGGATTTTGCAATGGAGAAAAAGCTTGAAAAATCCCCAGATAAGAGTACCGTTAAATATGTAGCCGAGCATGAAAAGTGGGAAAGGGCTAACAAACTCTGTTTAAAAATCATTAAGCGATCGATATCTGATTCCATTCTAGGTGCCATCCCTGATAATGAAAATGTCAAAAGGTTTATGGATGCCATAGGAGAAAAATTTGTTGAGTCTGATAAAGCCAAAACTGGGGATCTGATGGATAAATTGATGAGCATGAGATATGATGGCACAAATGGTGTTAGGGAGCATGTCATGAAAATGATAAATATATCATCTAAGCTAAAGGCTCTTGACATTCCCATTGCGGAGCCTTTCCTAGTCTATCATGTTTTTAATAGCCTTCCTAACAAGTTTAATCAGCTCAAGGTTGCTTACAATGCTCAACGGGATAAATGTAATTTGAATGACCTCACAGCAATGTGTGCCCAAGAAGAGTATAGGATGCGCCGTGAAACTGTTGAAACTGTACAATTAGCTCTTCAGCCATCACAGAATAAGGGGCCTTCTCATAATCATAAACCTAAGTTTCGTAAGGGTAATAAGTCCCATCGAAGTCAGCAGAATAAAAATTTTAGTGGTCCCAAAGCAATTATAAAGAAAAATGATCAATGCAAGTTCTGTAAAAAGAAGGGTCACTGGCAGAAAGACTGTTTTAAGTTCAAGACTTGGTTGGAAACGAAGAAGAGTTCTTCAGGTATTCCCTTGGCCTTAGTTTATTTTGAGTCTTCTTTAGTAGATGTACCTTTGAATTCTTGGTGGTTAGACTCGGGAGCTGGTATTCATATTGCGAATTCCTTGCAGGGGTTCATAAGCAAACGGAGGCCAAGTGAGAATGAAGTAAACTTGAGCGTTGCAAATGGATTCCAAGTGAAGGTTGAATTCATAGGAGTAGTGAAGTTAAGTTTAGAGTCTGGTTTTTATCTTGTTTTGGAAAATACAGTTTATGTACCGCAGATGAGATGAAATTTAATTTCTATACCAAAACTTGATGCTTGTGGTTTTACATTTAATTTTGGTAATGGAATGGTTAAGTTATTTAATGATTCTCCTTTGATAGGGAATGGTATTTTATGTGATGTTTTATATAAATTATCTTTGGCTTCTTTTGGTGATGTCTCGTGTGTTACAAATGTATCAAAGAAAAGGGCTTTAATTCTTGAATCATCCTCTATGTTGTGGTATAAGCGATTGGGTCATATTTCTAAGGATGGAATGGAAAGATTAGTAAAAGATGAGATACTTCCTTCCTTAGACTTCTCCGATTTTAACACATGTATAGATTGTATAAGAGGAATGTTAACTAAGTCTACGAGGAAGGGTTCGATTAGGAGTAATGGAATTTTTGACTTAATTCACACTGATATCGATGGACCTTTACTTTCCACTATATGCGAGAATAAATATTTCATAACTTTCATTAATAATTTCTCACGATATGGATATGTTTATTTGATTAATGACAAATCACATGCATTTGAGAAATTCAAAGTTTTCAAACTGAAAGTAGAGAAACAATGTGGGAAAAATATCAAAGTTGTAAGATCTGACCGAGGTGGTGAGTGCTATGGGAAATATGACGAGTCTAGTCAAAATATGGGTGATTTTGCAAAATTTTTACAAGAGTGTAGAATAGTGCCCCAATACACCATGACAGGGACACCTGAGCAGAATGGTGTTTCTGAAAGACGTAATCGAACTCTAAAAGATATGGTTAGAAGTATGATGAGTAGAACAAATTTGCCTGAATATTTGTGGGGTGAAGCATTGAAAACAACTATGTATATTTTGAACAAAGTTGCAAGTAAAGCTGTTGCAAAGACACCTTTTGAATTATGGACAGGACGTAAGCCAAGTATGGCTCACTTTAAAGTTTGAGGATGTCCAGCTGAGGTTAGGATTTATAATCCATTTGAAAAGAAATTAGACCCTAAATCAACTCCTGACTACTTTATTGGGTATCCGGATAAATCAAAGGGATATAAGTTTTACTGTCCAAATCGCGGCACTAGAATTGTGGAGTCCATTACTGCTAAGTTTCTGGAGAACGATTTTGGAGATAGTGGGAGTTCCACGTTGAGAGAAATTCTTGTTGAACCTAATCAAGTTGTAGTTCCAGTTCCTGTCATACAGGAAAGAGTTGGTTCTCAACCAATTGAAATTGTTGATGAAGAACCGAGGAACCAGGAGGAATCTCCAATTCCTCAAACAACGATTGAATTTGTTCCTGAGCCACAAGTTAGGAGATCACAAAGGGAAAGAAGATCTGCATTGCCCAGTGATTATATTGCATATTTATTGGAGAGCGATTTTAATATTGAGCATATTGTTGATCCTGTAACTTATAACCAAACATTGACAAGTCGTGATGCAGATAATTGGATAGCTACCATGGAAGATGAAATGAATTCCATGGAAAGGAATAAAGTTTGAGATCTTGTTGAACTTCCTCCATATGCTAAGGCTGTAGATAACAAGTGGATTTTCAAAAGTAAATTAGATTTAAAAGGAAATGTTGAACGAAAGAAAGCAAGATTAGTTGCAAAAGGTTTCACTCAACGAGAGGACATTGATTATGTTGAAACCTTCTCCCCTGTTTTATCGAAAAATTCTTTTCGAATTATCATGGCTCTTGTGGCACACTACAATTTGGAGTTTCATCAAATGGATGTTAAGACATCATTTTTGAATGGAGATCTTTCTGAAATGGTTTATATGAAACAATCTGAATGTTTTGTTGTAAAAGGAAAAGAAAATTTGGTGTGTAAGTTAAACAAATCCTTATATGATCTCAAGCAAGTATCTCGACAGTGGTATTTGAAGTTTAATGAGGTTGTGACATCTTTTGGTTTTGTTGAAAATACTATTGATCAATACATTTATCTTAAAACCAGTGGAAGAAATTTTATTTTCCTTGTACTGTATGTTGATGACATTCTGCTTGCTAGCAGTAACTTAGGGTTGCTTCATGAGACAAAGAAAATGTTGTCTACTAATTTTGAGATGAATGATCTTGGAGAAGCTTCCTATATACTTGGCATTGAAATACATCGTGATAGAAATCGTGGCTTATTGGGACTTTCTCAGAAAGTTTATATACGACGTGTTTTAGAAATGTTTAATATGCAAAATTGTGCACCTGGTGATGTACCTATCATAAAAGGAGATAAGTTTAATAAAACTCAATGTCCAAAGAATGAGCTGGAAAGGGAGTCTATGAAGATGATCCCATATGTTAGTGTTGTGGGAAGCTTGATGTATGCTCAAATTTGCACTAGACCGGATATAGCCTACGCAGTAAGTGTCCTTAGCAGATTTCAGTCTAATCCAGGACAAGAGCATTGGAAAGCAGTTAAGAAAGTTATGAGATATTTGAAGAAAACTGAAAGTTATATGCTTACATTCCAGCGTACAAATCATCTTGAGGTGGTAGGATATTCAGATTCTGATTTTGCTGGATGTCAAGATGATTTGAAATCAACCTCAGGTTATATTTTTACATTAGCTGGTGATGCCATTTCTTGGAAAAGTGTTAAACAGACTTTAGTGGTATCTTCTACTATGCAGGCTGAATTTGTGGCATGTTATGGGGCTACAATCCAAGCCGTTTGGTTAAAAAATTTCATCTCTGGCTTGAAAGTTGTTGATTCCATCTCAAGACCGATCACCATCTACTGTGATAACAGTGCAGCATATTCTTTTCAAAGAATAATAAAAGTTCTGGTGGATCAAAACATATTGACATCAAATATTTGGTCGTTAGAAACAGAGTCAAAGAAGGGCAGACGAAAATAGAGCATATCAAAACAGAGGCGATGGTTGCAGATCCCTTGACTAAGGGACTCCCTCCAAAAGTCTTTAAGACACATGTTACTAATATGGGTATTGTGGAAACATTTGATATTTTTGGTTAGTGAGAGTTATTTATGTAAAGAACTACATTTTGGGCTTGACCCCTTTACGGGGTACGTAGGCAATCCATATGTTTTTGGGTACAGCCCCTTTTGATAATAAAATAATTTTTCCCCTATTCATGAACTATTTTAAGCATGCATTTGACTTATGGCTTTTTATATTATTGATATCTTGAAATATGACGTATAAAGACATAAGATGAGTCTCTTTTAGAGACATGTGACTTAATTTTGATTTGAAGCATTATGAGGATCGATATGAGTTAGCACAGTTTTTGATAACATTTGGTGCTAAGTTCATACCACATACTACCACATTGGTTGGAGGATGGGGATCCATGTCGATGAGGATGTTGATATTTGTAACTATGGAAGGGTCTTACATCTCTTAAATTGGTGTAATGACTTCCATGTTCAGTGTTAATATTCTTATAGGACCTGATCATGTTACGTAAGGTATCATCATTGGAGCTATACTTTTGTGACCACTTATGTAGTCTAACCCGGGTGTTAAAACTTTGTTATGGCAATCAAATGTTTGCCCAAGTGGGAGAATGTTGGAATAATTAATTATTCCATATGTGGGCTTCACATTGGATTGCAAATTTTACGGGTTAGATGTATGGCTTATAATGATATTTGTGTTTGGGCCAAATTTATTAAGTGATCAATTAGGTCTTTTACACCTTACGAGTTGTAATTAATTTTATGTGGTAGTTTAAAGTATGTGGGCCAGAAATAAATCTTAATTAGAATTCTAGTTGTAATGGGACGGCTCAAATTATTTCCTATATATAAAGGCTAGGTCCCTTCTGCTCTCCATATGTATTCATTAGCTTGCCCCATTGATAGCTAATACTTTTGTGAGGAGCAAGGAGGGGAATATTTTGGCTGCTATTACAACTACTATTCATATCAACAATGGCTTCCGCAGGTATGAATTTGATTTATTAATTTATTATTTGGTGATTCTTGATTCTTAGCATGATTACAAATTAAAATTCAACAAAGTCATCATTTTCGAAGATAGATGGATCCTTTTAAAATACTTTAAAGTTTGGATATAACTCTACAGTTTCTGTTATAGGCAAAGGAAATGTAACAACTTGAACCAAAGAGAATTCTACTTCCTTTTTCCAGACTTGACAATAAATTTACTTAGCATTGGACAACTTCAAGAGAAAGTATATAAGATTGTTACTAAGGAAGGAGAATGTCGAATTCAAGATTCAAAGAAAGGCCTAATTGCTCAAGTCAACATGACCCAAAATTGTATGTTTCCTTTGTATATCCATAATACTACTAATTTGTGCTGCTCTGCTAAGATGAATGATGTTTCATGGCTTTGGCATTTTCATTATGGACATCTGAACTTTGGTGGACTCAAGGCATTACAACTGAAAAATATAGTAGCTGACCTTCCTAAAATTGAATGCCCTTAACAAGTTTGTGAAGAATGTGTTATTAGCAAATAACATCATAACAAAAAAAAAAAAAAAAAGCATTAGAAATGGTGCATTCATACCCTTGTGATCCAATAAATCCACCTTCCAATAGAGGTAAAATTGATGATTTTAGTCGGAAAAAAATGGGTCTATATTTTGCAGGAGAAATCTAAAGCTTTTACTACCTTCAATATGGTGCTGGTTGAGAAAGAAATGGGTAGCCTGATCAAAGTTCTTCATATAGATCATGGCAGAGAATACATCTCACAAGAATTCGCAAATTTTTACAACTTACTACAGCTTACACGACTTAACAAAACGGTGTTTATGAAGAAAAGAATCGCATGATTCTTAACATAGTACGAAGTATTTGGGCAAGGAGTGAGGCTCCTCAAATTTTTTGGCTTGATTGGAGCTGTTAATTGGAGCATTTATATATTGAACAGAAGTCCCACACTTTCTGTTCAAACTATGACACTTGAGGAAGTATGGAGCGGGTGCAGATCAGCTGGAGATCATTTCAAAATGTTTGGGTGTATTGCTTATGCTTATATCCTAGATGAGAAGAAGAGAAAGTTAGATGACAAAGGAGAAAAATGCTTTTTTCTTGGTGTTAGTGAACAATCAAAAGCTTATAAGCTCTATAATCCTAGCACCAAGAAAATTGTCATAAGTAAACAAGTGCAAGGGACGCTTAGTAGCTAAAGGCTATAAGCAAGAGTTTGGGGTGGACTATAGTAAAGTTTCTGCTCCAGTAGCATGACATGAAATAATCAGACTGGTGATCGCATTGGCAGCACAAAACTCATCGGCTATCTTCCTATTGGATGTAAAATTGGCTTCTTACATGGCGATTCGGAAGAACATGTATTTATTGATCAACATCTTGGTCATATTAAGGTCGGAAATGAGCAGAAAGTTTATAAATTAAAGAAAGCTTCGTATGGATTAAGACAAGCTCCACGAGCTTGGTATAGTCGGATTAATGCTTATTTTTTGAAGGAAGGTTTTAAAAAATGTCCATATGAGCACAACTTTTTGTTAAAGTTGGTGATGAAGGAAAAAAATGCTCATTATTTATTTTTATGTGTATGATTTAATCTACCTTGGAAAAGATAGTGTCGTGTTTGAAAAATTTAAGAAGTTCATGATGGTTGAGTTTGAGATATCTGATCTTGGAATAATGCATTATTTTTTGGGTATTGCATTAGAATAATAGCTGTGCTACCTGCACAGGCTTTTTTGCACAAAGCCTGTACAGGTGCATACACATGGGGGTGGATCCCACACATGGGATCCACCCCCATGTGAGAGCCCCTGTACAGGTCCTATGCAAAAGGGCCTGTGCAGGAGGCTTTTTCCTTAGAACAATCTACTGTTGGGATTTTTATTTCTCAAAATAAATATGTGCGAGAAATATTAGACAAGTTTAAAATGACCTATGGAGATAGGATTGAAGCTTATTAAAAACTCTAAATGAAGAAATGTAGACAGTACTCTTTACAAACAAATTGTGAAATTTTAATGTATTTGATAGCAACAAGTACAGATATAATGCATGCCATGAGTCTCATTAGTAGGTACATGGAGCACCCAGGAGAGATGCATCTTCTAGTTGCCAAGAGAATTTTTCGATACTTGCGAGGAACCATGGAATATGGATTTTTCTGTAAAAACGGTGAAAAGTTAGATTTGTTTGGACAGTGACTATGTAGGTGATCTTGATGATAGAAAGAGTACATCTGGCTATATTTTCATGAAGGGTTCAGCAGTTGTTTTGTGGTGTTCAAGTAAGCAACTTATTGTTACTTTATCAACAACCAAAGTTGAGTTCGTAGCTGTAACATCTTGTGCTTGTCATGCCATTTGGCTAGAGAAAATTCTTAAAAAGCTAGATTTCGAGCAAGAAGGGCCTACTGTCACTTATTGTGACAACAGTTCAACAATAAAGATCTCAAAAAATAAAGTTCTACAAGGTCGAAGCAAGCATATAGTTGTGCAATATCATTTTTTAGAGATCTTACAAATGACGGAGTCATTAACCTAATTTACTGATATTCTAACAAGCCTCTCAAATTTCCTATATTTCAAAAGCTCGGGAAGTTGCTTGGTATCAGCACTTCAAAGAGTCAATTAGAAGGATGGTGTTGCAAAATCTGACCTTTATCAAACTGAATGCTATCTTTGGAACATTAGTTTAAGGGAGGGATTGTTGAATAAATCAATAATTTGTGCTCAGAAGTTTGGGTTGTCCTAGTCTTTAAGATGTTCTGTTATTTTGTTTCTAGTTTACCCAGTCCAAAGGAGTTTGTTTTGCACGTTGAGTGGTGCCTATTTTCATGTTATTAAATGATTTGTCTATATTAAGGCTGTTTGTTTGATGAATAAAACACATAAGTAAACATTTCCCCTGCAATATGCTTCTCTCTCTTTTATCAGTAACACTTTTTCTCTTTTATTAGTAATAAAAATAAAAAGTCCGTAATGTTAGTCAAAGTCAAGTAATCGTCACAACACCTAATAGGAAAAAAAAAAGATGCAACAATTTGAAACCAATTCCAGAAAGACACATTCAAAAAATCAAAAGGATTGTACTGTGTGTACAAGGGAGGGGGGGACACACACACGCTAGGGGTGGGTGGTTTTTTTTTTTTTTTTTGCAATATTTTACTCGCATAAGATCCATCCATGTGAGTATTCTAGATGAGTTCTATGAACCCCTCCTTGTACACGCAAACTAATTTAAATTAAAAATAAAGGAAATAAACATGCTCCAAGCCAACTATAAATGACTTTTACAGAAACAATTCCCAACAACGGCAGCAAATCGACCCAAGAAAATGTAACCTACAAAGGTAAATACAAAGGAAGCAATAAACAACTCTTCCTCAGATAAATAGGCTGAAGAACACTAGAATATCACACAAATCGCCTCTCATCATAGAAAAAAAAATATAGAGAGAGAGAACCAAATAACGTTACAAGCCACTAAAAATTCACATTATATGACAACTACAAAAGACAATGTTGTAGAAGTAAGCTATGACATTTCGACTTCTCAATGTAAAGAGAGTAACAAAATTATTAATCACATCAGGTGATGAATAGGAGCCAAAGTAGTTGCCATCATCAGGTGAGGAATGAAGACTAAAATAATTCTTATTAAGTGGTTGGTCTTTCTTTCAAACTCAACTCTAAATTCGAATTTTTGAATCTTATTCGACTGTAACAAGCACAAAAGGTAATCTTTCAAAACCAACAATGGGAATGACACACAAATAAACATAAAATGCGTCAATTGATACAACGTTTTATATCAACTTCAAGCACAACATCATCAATGCTTGAGGTCAACGCAAAAGTTCAACATTTGGTCTCAAAAGGTTTAGATGGGCAAGCACTTGCATTCTACCAAGAACAAGTCCACCCTTTTTTCCCTGCAAACACAGCCACCACCTTCATTCTTCCGTCAATCATCAAAGCCTGTGCCCATTCTCAAACCCACCAAATTTTGGGCCTTCAGATACACTGTAATGTCCTCAAAATTGGGTTTAAGTCTGAATCTACGGTCTCAAATTCACTCATCTCAATGTATGCAAAGTTTTCAGACACGCAGAGTGCGTACAAGATGTTCGACAATATGCCTCATAGAGATACCATTTCCTGGAATTCCATGATTAACTGCTGTATTCAAAACGGGTTTCTCTTGGAATCATTAAAGATATTTAAGGAGATGTATATGCATGGTTTTGTGCCGAAATCTGAGCTGATTGCCAGTGTTCTCTCAGTATGTGTTAAAAGCGAGTCTTGGTGGTTAGGAAGAGCAATACATGCTCTTGTTACTGTTGATGAGAGAATAGAGAAATCGGTTTTTGTGTTGTCTACGTTGGTGGATTTTTACTGGATGTGTGGCAATTCAGATATGGCATTTCGTGTTTTTGATAGAATGGGGGAGAAAAATGAAGTCTCGTGGACTGCTATGATATCTGGATGTGTTAATGATCAAGATTACATGAACGCACTTGATTTATTTGGTGAAATGCAGGCAAATAATCTCAAGCCTAACAGAGTGACTTTGATTAGTATATTACCAGTTTTTGCTGAGCTAGGCTCAATAAAGCATGGGAAAGAGATTCACGGGTATGCTTTTCGACATAGTTTTGATCCAGAATCTCATTTTTCAACAGCGCTTGTGCACGTTTATTCTGAACGTAGGGGAGCATTGCAGTATGCTAAGCTTATTTTTGATAAGTGCACGAGGAAAGATGTAGTGATGTGGAGTGCTATGATTTCAGGCTATTCCCATAGTAAAGATTGTACTAGAGAAGCTATTAGGTTATTTGGTGAAATGCAGATGGAGGGAATTCGACCCAACAGTGTTACTCTATTGGCCATGATTTCTACATGTACTAATCTTCTATCACTAAGCGATGGCTGTGGAATCCACAGCTACACCTTGAAGTGTGGCTAAGAGATTCACGGGTATGCTTTTCGACATAGTTTTGATCCAGAATCTCATTTTTCAACAGCGCTTGTGCACGTTTATTCTGAATGTAGGGGAGCATTGCAGTATGCTAAGCTTATTTTTGATAAGAGCACGAGGAAAGATGTAGTGATGTGGAGTGCTATGATTTCAGGCTATTCCCATAGTAAAGATTGTACTAGAGAAGCTATTAGGTTATTTGGTGAAATGCAGATGGAGGGAATTCGACCCAACAGTGTTACTCTATTGGCCATGATTTCTACATGTACTAATCTTCTATCACTAAGCGATGGCTGTGGAATCCACAGCTACACCTTGAAGTGTGGCTTGAATTCCAACTTGTTTATTCAAAACGCCCTTATTAATATGTATTCAAAGTGTGGTAGTCTTGAAGATTCTGTTCAAGTATTCAAGGAAATGAGGATAAGGGATTTTGTTTCATGGAGTGCGATTATTGGTGCATATGGACTTTACGGTTATCCAGAGGAAGCGTTGCGACTCTTCTACGAGATTCAAGGGAGTGGTATTAAGGCGGATGAAATAACGTATCTTGCTATTTTATCCGCCTGCAATCATGCTGGTTTTGTAGAAGAGGGACTAAAGATTTTTGACGAAGCAATAAAAGACGTAAATATATCTTTAACAGTGGAGCACTATACGTGCTTTATTGATCTCCTTGGAAGGGCAGGAAAACTCGATGATGCATATGATGTCATTGGCAGAATGCCAATGAAAGCGAACGCAAGAATGTATAGTTCCTTAGTTTCTGCTTTTAAACTTCATGGGAGACTCGATCTTGCAGGATTGCTAGCACATGAACTTGTTAGATCAGAACCTGAGAATGCTGCCAATCATGCTTTGCTAAGTATGGTTCACGCTGAATCTGGTAACTGGCTTGGGGTGGAGGAAGTGCGGAGAGACATGAAGGATAGAAAAATAAGAAAGAACTATGGTTTTAGCAAAATTGGCCTACATGAAAGGAGCTTGTAATGGATACTAAACACGCGTAGAGCTGTCAAACGGGCCTAGCAACCATTGGCCAGGAACAGCCCAACCACCGGCACCCATCTCGGCCCACATACAATGGCAGGCCATAAGAGTTCAGTCTCGCCAAAAATCGTGTGGCCTGTCTCTGCCACAAGGGCTGGGCCAGACAAGAAATGCTACAATGAGAGGGATAACATAATCAAAAATGATTCTTGTACGAGGGAAATGCATAGGGAGTTCCATGGGTGCTGAGATGATAGTACCTAATTAACAGTTTTAACTATGTTTTTGTTGTCCAAAATCCAATGAAATATTGTCATGTAACATTCTGTAATTCCCTACAAATTTTCCTTGTACATGTCGCATTGCTCATTCCTGGTGATCTCTTTGCATGTGAGGTAGCAGTGGAAACCCTTGATTTTCAAGGCTAAAGAGAAGAATATCTGGATCTTATTAGTGAACATCAAACCCCACCTTTTGTAGCCTTTGATCAAGTTTCTGTTGATTATGTGGAATCTGGTCTGTGATTGGTGGCTTCAGATAGTACAGGTTTACAATTGTAAATGTATAATAACCTTTGAAATGACTACTTTTAAACTCAAACAATGCTGACAGCGAAAGAAATTTTTCATGCCGAAAAATTAAATAAAAAAATTGGAAGAAAAGTAGAACCTAACCTTTAACAAATGAAAGAAGCAGGCACAGACAACTAACTAGGCTTCTTATAATTTGTCAAAAATAACGTGAACTTCCTGCATTTACGTGATTTAAGCAGTGATGAGGTTGCCTACTGCAAGTATTTAAAAATGATGAACATAGAACAATCAGTTATGATAAAATAAAAATTATTTATAAAATCTCATCCTCTTGTAGAATTGTGATTTCTTAATGAAAATACGCATGTATTTTATGGGTAATGAGTAGGATAAAACTTCCAAAGTAGAAAAACTCCAGCAGGTTTAGAACCATAAATATTAAACTGCCAATGGATCGAGAACCTTATAAATAATTCAACTACACTACACAGAAGAACTGTTTCATGCATATCAAAACACGATTGCAAGAAAGACAACAGACAATTATGCATTGTTTGTCAACGGTGGATGCAGTTGCAATGCTCCGTTGCGCAGAACTCCAATGTTGACTATCGTTTCGCCTGGCAAAAACACACAAATGCTATTAGCTCATAATGATTTATACATCGATGTTTCTTGACTTAATTTCGTGTAACAAAAATAGAAAGCTGTGATGAGCAGTAAATATTAGCTATGAAGTCTCATAATGATGACACATTTTGTTATGTGAAGATAGATACAAACATCAAGTTTTGGAAAAAAAAAAAAAAAAAAAAAAAAAAACCTGTTAAAAAAATAAAAATGCAAAAAT
>NW_019230635.1:51270-70065 GCF_002742605.1 Olea europaea var. sylvestris
ACAAACATCAAGTTTTGGAAAAAAAAAAAAAAAAAAAAAAAAAAAAACCTGTCATTCAAATTAAAATGTCAAAATAATTGATGAATCAGTGAATTTATGACCAATGCTTGCATAAAACATAACACCTCTGTTAAACAAGTACTCACAACTGTGTAGTGTAATGCTTAGACTGGTATTAAAAACATACAAATTTGGCTATCATATTTAAAATTCTGCATTAGATTCTTTGTTTCTTGTGCAATTTGAAAAGATAAATGCACAAGGGATGCACATATTGCAATATAGTCTCAAAAAAAAAATAGAGAGATCAAGCTTTATACAATTGTCAAAATCAAGTTTGTCTAGTCTAAAGGGTGCTGCTTAAACCAGTAGAATAAAAATCTAGGCCCCGTTTGGCCCCCATTTTTTGAAAATGAAAATGGGCAAAGTAGTGTTTTTTTTTTTTTTTTTTAAATGAGTGGTTCAAAAGAAAAAGAAGGAAAAGATTTCAATTTACGTGTAATATTATTTTATAGAAGATTATGTGGTTGAAAATAGGAGAGAGAAAAAAATGAAATGTAATTTAATGAGATTCAAATATGGGCCTAATGAGTTAGGTTCTACATAACAGTTTTGACGAGCCATTAGTTAGAACCAATAAATCAGAAGTCTTATTGATTATCAATGGCATTTACAAAACATTTTCACGGACAAGTCATTTCAATCAACTTTCAGAAGGATCGTATCTAAATGGCAAATTGTAATAACTATATTATGTATTACATATCTCTTGCACCTTTTGTTGGAGGTTACATATTTTAACTCCCTACTTTCATAGGATGATAATATAAAGCACATATCATTTGCAGCCTTGATTAGCTAATTTTCAGGATGGTCATTGGTTAACACTTCTTTTTATTAATAATAACTTTCAAATAGCAATATAACCAAATATCACGGTAACCATTCACCTTCTACTTACCCCAACATCCTGTCAAATCAAGCACCAAATAAAAAGGACAGAAATGAGATTTGGGGTTGGGACATGGGTATTTATTTTGAAGAAAGTTCTCAAAAGAAACAAAAATCAAATGGACTAAGTAAGCCAACGAGAAAGAGAGAAACTCTATACATGGTTCTTCCATCATCAAAAACAATATATTGGGAAAAAAATTAAATGGTAAATACTGAAAAAGAATAAGAGAAGAAAAGGCCTAAGATGCAGAATGCGAGAGAGATAGAATAGAGAAAGAGAGGACAAAGAAGAATTGGAAATTAAGGAAAATTCTCAAAATATCACTTAACATCGAATTAATGGTCTTCATTATTCAAAATGACTAGTCCTATCTGTATTTAAAATCCCTCGTACAAATGGGAGGTTCTCTAAAGAACAAAAACGGAAATCTACAGGAGCTAAACTACAAAATATTTCCAATGGCAGCGATGTTTATCAATGTTGACCAACATTCTGATACTTTTAACACATAGATAATGATATCAATGGGCAGAAGCATGGGACTCAGGAATGGAGGAATGGCCTAAAAAAAACAAATGTAGGCAACATGATGGACCAAATGTCCCTTGATAAGGAAACATATCTTCTATAATGAAACATGACTTATATGATGGTACCGACTTCAAGAACTTTTGACCATTCTGAAAGGCCTATTGGATGAATGACCATTAATCAATAAATAGAAGAATAAACTAACAGATATGTTTCACACAACTTTGATCGCCTTTCTTTCAGATAAATGGAGTATATTTACAGAGTTCTGGGAGATCAACAGGGAGCTGATGGCATTTATAGAATTGTTGGTTCATTATATGATCTGAAAAGTAGATGTGCTCCCTCTCCTTTCATTTTTTGTGATTATCAAGCAAAGAAATGAATGAGTGGCTAGTCTTCCACATAGTACAAAATTATCATCTCATTTAATACCTTCCAATCTCCCATGATTCTAACATTTTAACATAATCCAATCATGCTTTACTAAACTATAAAGCCTTCAGACACCTTAATATAGTACCTAACATGTGTATGTGTGTGTACACAACAAATTTGATAAGAGATACAGTTATAATGCAGGTTTCATCTAGTTGAGTTCAATCAATTCTTAATTACACGAAAATGGGAGAGGTAATCCAAGCCCACCATTTTCTACAGTTGATTGCCTAGCCAACATAAAAAATCTCTCTTAGAGAGTCTAATTACTTAAAAGCATGCAAATGGGTTAGGAATAATTGCAAATAAGAACGAGGCATTTACTCAATAATCAATTAAACAAAAAAGTGCAAGACACATTTACTTTAGAAATTAACATCCTCCACATTTATCTAATCAACAAGCAATTAAAACAGAATTTGGAAAACAAGAGGTATAAATTAACCTCTTCGGTGCTTGAATCTTGAGTTTTAGACACTTCGACCACTGGGGGCGGATAAATTTTGTACTTCTTAAGAATATCGACAACAACCCAATGCTTCCGCTTGCTCAGTGGCCTCGTAGGTTCCAACTTTACCTGCAATCACCATTAAAATCACTACTGTCATTTTATTTCATACCCCCTTCAAATAACAAGGTGAAACCAATAGCACATAAAAAAAAATTACACACACACACACATATAGAAAGAGATAGTACGGACGCGGTCGCCGAGGTTGCATTGGTTTTGCTCGTCATGGGCCATGAATTTGGAGGTGCGCGTAACATAGCGGTTGTAGACTTTGTGGTAGAAGAGACGATCAACCGCCACCACCACTGATTTCTGCATCTTATTGCTTATCACCATGCCCACCACCGGCTTCATTTTTGGCTATTCAAATCTCTGGTTAATCCCTATCCACCCTCAAAAGTCTTCATCCCTGGTTAAACCCTAGCTCTTCCATTTACGACGTCGTAACCACTTCTCATTTGGAAGTAAATTGTGTGATCGGTCCTCAATGATTGGTTTTACTTTGTACTTTGATATCTAATGTTTTATCTTTAATGTTTCACTACTCAATCATCTTTTTTGTCGACAATTATGTCCTTTTGAAATTTGAATTAAATCAAACCATAATAATAATAATAATAATAATAATAATAATTCAACTAAAATTATACCACTAGACCCCGAACCTTTATTTTTAGCAGCTAAGTCCCCAGATTACCAAAGTCTAAATTCAACTTACGAATGTAGTTTTCTCAATCCACAACAAAAATAGTTGATTTGAGATATTTATGATTTTAAGAATTGTGTTTTTATTGAAAACTTGAAGTATATATATGATTAAAATAATATTAAAAAATACAATATTATGCCGAGACTTGCAAGGCTCGAAGTTTGAGCTTCATGCTTTGCCCTATGCTTTTAGGTTTGTTCGAGTCCTTTTATTGCAAGAATAAATTTTGTAATCGTATTTTTTTCAAAAATATGTGATTAAAAAGTAGAAAAAAATTGAGTTCATGTATAAAAATATTTCGTTGTGAAAATGTGTGATCGAAAATTAATTTTAAAAAATAAAATTGTAAAGAATAAAGCTTAAAGAGGATCATAGACCGTTGGTGAAAACACGTAACTTAGGAATAAAAAAGTTTGTTTTACTATATCAGAAACTTAGCTATGAAGTTATCTCAGTCAGACATGCGCTCTATCTTGTCCGATCTTCAAAAAATTTCCTCGAGAAAAACGTCTCCTTCATAAATAGATTTATATTTTGAACAAATATAGTGGATTTATTTGGATTAGTAAAACTGAAATTGATCTAAATTTTTTGTTCCAATTCGATTGGGTTCAATTGTGTATAATTTTGTTAGGAGTTGATGGAAGTTACGAGTCTACAGAGCCATTTCATCTCCTGGTTAGTTTGAACTTTGCATCTATATAGTTTTGTGTGTATATATGTGTGGATGGGGTGTGATATTAATTATAAACACAATAAGTTGTTTACTTTTATTAGAATTGGAATTTTTGGCGGATTAAATAGGTGAGTCACTCAATTGAGTTTTGCTTTTCTAGACAAATTATGATTTTTAATCCATAATTTTGTGCTTCAAAACACTTTCTAGGATTTTATTTCTTTTTAATGGAATGCCTACATTTTTTTATTTTTGTTTATTTTGACCTTTTTTATATATTGGACTTGTATAAATTTTGGTTTCAGAGAAATTTGATTTTCTTTTAAATAATAAAATTATTGTAGTTTTCAATATAATATAAGAATAATTCTATTTGTACACCCAAAAGTATATCGAATTGTTTACCCTCCTCACATGCACATGGGATCTACGTAAATAAAAAAAAAATCAAAATGTGGTACTCACCCCCTATTGTGAGCAGTCAGTAAAGGATTAGGTAAAAAAATCATGTAGCATGGTCCATTAAATAATTACGAATGTAAATTATTGTGTAATTTTGTGAAATATTTAGTCTTGTCCGAAAGATTTAAAATAACAAAAAAAAAAATTTGATTTATGTGATATCTAAAGCAAAGTGATCTTCTAGCAAAGCACTTGTTGGACTTGTATAGTCGTATTACATTATCCACTCTTCTTTTTGTGTTTCATCCCACCTTTTCCCTGTGATACCCAATCTTATGATATGTGATTAGATGTGAAAATAGTGTGCTAACCATTTTCTAATAAAATAAGTATCTTTATTCTGGAAATTGCCATTTGTTTTCTCTCTATAAACAATTGTGGGTTTCTTTGGGTTGATGCCGGTGACAGTATTGTTGGCCTGCATAATCTTAACATGTTTTTGTGCCTTTAGTTATCATTGCATTAATTACCTTTGCGGTGTATTTGGTGTTCCATTAATAACTCTTTTTGAATATATAATTAGTCGTCCGAGGAATTCCTCTTATATGATGCAAAATGGATTTTGTTCTATTTTTTATTAGAGATTTCTCTATAAAAAATACAAATCGGTACTTAGCTCATTTCGCCACTGGTTACTGTCCCCCTCTCTGTCTTCTGCTCCCTTTATCTCAACTAGAGTTTCCACCAAAAGATGAAAGGATTGTTTCTATAAATCCGTCTCCTGATGCATCAATCTCAGGCTTCATGAAATGCTAAGGATCAACGTGCAACCTTGGAAACACGTGTAGCTATTACCAATACGTACCCTTTTAGAGCTTATACTCCTCAAGAACAAGGTTTTTCATGATGGGGTTTAGTTTAATTGATGCTAATGTGTAAAAGCATTCTTACATATGGTGCAATCTTCTCTTAAATTTGTTATTCAAAGCAATGTATCCCCCATGTTTCATTTAGAAAAATTCTCTAAGTTGAATTGCTGGATTACTAGGCATATGATGACCAAAATAATCAATTAATTTAGAAGGCAATGAATTTAGATTTGCATCCGATATCTTATTATATACAGTCTACAAAAACCTATTGCACCATATCTATACGTGTTAATACCTTCAAGTAAATTCTATATTTCAGCTTCGCCTTTTTCAAGATTAGCAGGAGGAGAATGTGTAGAGGATGCCCGACTAGTATTCGCACATATTCGTTGTGCATATAATTCATACATTTCGCATAAAAGTTTGTTCTAAATTTCCATAAGTGGTAGGCGTGTTAAAAGTTAAAACATTTAAAATTTAATCAATTACATATTCAGTACCTGATAAATTGTATCATGGTCCATGATACATGCCACAGGAAATAACATAGGTAATTCTTCCTAATATTTCCTAAGTTTTAATTCCATAAAAAATATAATATCACTAAAATTCGGGTCATTTTTGTATTTATCAAAGGTCATTGCAATGATATAAAAACGTTCAAATACCATACAACTAATGAGATAATACACTCCAGATAAAAGATTGATAGAGTTATAAAAACTTTTCAAACATTTTTTTAATTTTAAAAGTTATCATCCAATCATATTAATTCAAAATAGTACTATCATCGTTTCTATATGCTTACTGTTATAAAATTTAGTTATTAAATATTCATATCCTTCGCGTGATTTCAATAATAAGTAAATCGAGTTTCATCTCTATCCTACATCACTAACAAATGTTTTCATATCAGTCATTCCAAATTCAGCACAAAATTTCTCGAAGACTTGTTTTCTACTGGGTGAAATCTTAATATATATTAGTCAGTGTTCTAAATGGCGTATTGCGCGGCGATGCGTAGATACAAACTATGGACTATGTGAGCTTAGGCGAGGTTTAGGCGTAAAAATGTGTTTTCTTATTTTAATATTATTTTAATTTTTAATACATCAAAAAATTATTTAATAATTAAAAATAATACATACTAAACATTTAAAACAGATTTATAGGAACTTTATACATTTTTCAAAATTTACAACAAAAAGATAAGTTTCAAATTTAAATACAAAATAGTAAATAAATAGCATAGGAATTTAAATCTTATCTAACTCTTTATTGGACTCCAATTCAATATCCTCTTCTTCATCTAATTCGTCCTCCGTGTCTTCCGATACAAAATCCTCTTCGTCAAGCTCCTTTATTTCATTTTGAGTATTTCTAGTACCTCCCGAAGGTTGTAAAATATCATTTTCTAGCTCATCATCACAACCCTCTACAATCCAAAATTGTGCATTAGTTGCATCGCTTGCTAATAGAGTCTCTATTTTGTCCTTCCTCCTCTTTTTGTTTGCCAATTTTGTATCAAATTGGACATAAACAAGATTGTTCATCCTAGTAGTGTCAAGTCTATTCCGTTTCTTCGTGTGTATCTACCAAAGCAAAAACAAAAACAAACAAAAAAACAAAGAAGAAGAAGAAGAAGAAGAAGAAGAAGAAGAAGTACTCATTAGTGAGTCAAATCAAAATGTAACAACCTAATTAATAATTTAATACTTAACCCTTCAAAAGAATTCCAGTTTCTTTCACTACCAGATTAACTAGTAGTCAAATCAAGTATCCTTTTTGTCATGGTCTTCAAATTGGGTGTTCTATTCCCATAAAAATCCCACCAAGTCACTAATAAATATAAATGAAAGAGACAAACATGTTATTTAATATATATATATATATATATATAGACACACACACACACACACTCTCTCTCTCTCTCTCACACACACAATCATATATAATTAACTATTGATACGAGAGAAAGAGTAATATATTAACTTACCCAAAATGTAATTTTCGTCATTGTTCTCACATGAACTTATTGCAAGCTTCCTTCCAAATGAACCTTCCTTTTGAACGTATCTTTGCAACTCAATATTTATTACATGATGTTGCATTTGATCACTAGGAAAGAATTTCTCAACACAAGCAATCAAATTATTTATCATGAATGAATCATCTTTGATACACGGATTCTTGAAGAAATAGAATGGATTCAAAAAATAAGCCGTTGTATGAAGTGGACTATCAAGGTGACCTTTGCTTTTAGCATCAATAATGTCCAAGATTGGCCTATAATCACACTCCCTCTTCGATGTCTTTGCAATGTCATCCTTTGCCTTTAGTAGCTCTCCATAAATAAAGCCCATTGAAGGTTTTTCTTCTCCATCAACAAGTCTAAGAACTATCACCAGTGGAGTGAATACCTTCAAGTACAAGTCTACCATGTTCCAAAAATCATTCGAAACAATAATATCAAATGTCTCTTTTCCCTTTTTAGACTTAGACCATTTTGTGTTATCCCATTCATTGCCAGTCGCCATACTTCTCAACTCTTGTTTTTTATCAAGCAAGCTTTGCAATGTTAAGAACGAGAATGCAAATCTAGTGACTTCCGACCTAACTATCTCTTTTTTTGTGAACTTCCTCATCAATGCCAAAGTCTTGTGATGTGCATAAATAAAAATAGTAAATGATTTTTCCTTGTTAATCACTCCCTTAAAGCTGGGAAGTTTAGAGATTCGTTCAAGCATAAGGTTTAAAGTGTAAGTGGCACGTGATGTCCAAAATATGTTAGGCCTTCGTAATTCTAACAATTTTGCGGCGGCCATATTATTGGAAGCATTGTCGATTACAATTTGAACCACATTTTCAACTCCAACATCTTTAATACAATCGATTGCATAGTCAAATATATACTGACCTGTATGAGCATCATTTAAAGCTTCCTTTGATGAAATAAATGTGGTCCCCAATTTAAAATTTACACACAAATTCATGATACTTCTTCTTTTTCCTTCGCTCCAAGCATCGGTCATGATTGAACACCCATTATTTTTCCACTCTTCTTCTTACTTCTTTAAAGTTTCTTTTGTCCGCTCTACCTCTCCCTTCAAAAGTGGCTCCCTCAATTGGTATTGGGAAGAAGGAATATAACTTGGTCCATATTGACCAAGAGCTTCCACAAATAGTTTAAAACTATCATTGTCAATGGTATTAAAAGGAATTCCAGCTTGATAAACCCATCTTGCCCGAACTTCTAATAACCTTTTCTTAGCAATTGCATCATTCATATTTTGTTGTCTCAATTTCTTGTTTGGCACTCATAGAAGCATCATTGATATTGATAGACCTTCCAAATTGATCCATAGGTCCCACATTAATAGGGCTTTTCCTAGTCCCTCTTTCAATAATAGCAATTGCATATTCTTCTTCCTCATCTATTGTATGTAAAGATATATTCACATCTTCCCTCAACTTAGCAGCATGCAATAGCATCTCTATTTTTCTAGACTTGGTCCCTTGAATCGCCTCAACACACTTAGCTTTTTGTTCTTCACTTGCCTTTGGACATGATGCCAAACCTCTTCTCTTGATTCCAACTACATGAAGTTTATGCCCAAAAATTCCTCCCCTAGTAACCTTATTACATATTATGCATTTCACATTATTAACATTGTTTGGATCTATCAAAATTGTGGCTTCCCATCCAACATCTTTGAAATCTCTTTTGAGTTGTCTAGCATTGGGTTTAGATACAATTGAAGAATCATCTTCTTGTTCTTCCATTGGTTCCTGAAAAAATAGAAACAATATAAAATTTATAAATATTGAGGTTTTGTGTACTAAATTAAAATAAAATTAAGATGCACACAAAATTAAAAGTACTCTAAACATGAAATACCCTATCTTTCCTATTTTCCTTGTTCTCTATTGCAAAAGGAACACAATTGTAAGGGATGAATATTATATTGATCAAATTCATGAATGAATATTATAATGATCACAAATACAATAGCAATATTCTAATTGCCTTTATAGTTTATCCACTAACCAAAACCCATTTTTTGTACAAAAAAGCATTGGAAAATTGATAGTGTAGTCTACAGAGAACCCCACATGGACCCAGTGCATTGACACATTCTCATTAGCCACTCTTTTTGGACTTTCAATTTCTAGGTTTTGTCTCTTTCAATTTCAACAACTTTTTACATAATCCTAAGGTCACAAGTGCTATAGAGTATAGAGTACGGACCCACTATCAAAAAGGCAAACCCCCAGTTTTTTCTCTTTTAGTTTTGCATATTTGATGCGTCTTACCGGAAAGTGTGGAAGATGAATAGATGAGCAGCCGTTGGAACTTGGAAGAGAAAGTGCCGACTACAGAGACGTTGTAAATTGGAGGAGACTTTCTGGGTTTAAGGTTCAAATGGGTATTTTAAATTAGGGCAAATGAAGAAAATAACCATTAATAATTTTTTAACACAAAATAAAAAAATTTAAAAATTTAAAAAAAAAAGTTTGAAAATGCGCGCCAATGTGATCAATGATTTCCGTTGACCGCCAAATAAGGTGTCAAGCCAAGCGGCTGGGCAAAAACGCCAAGCACGTCGCCATTTAGAACACTAATATTAGTGATATCCAATTCTTTGAAATTTGTTGTTAAACGTTTCAAACAATTTTAGACAATTACATTAAAAGTATGACACACATACAACGAATATGAAATAAATAACCACTGAAATCAGGCTATAGCATCATACACAATTTATAAACAACTGGTTTATTAACATTAGCGTTGTCAAATGTAAAAGAACGAATTTTGCTCTCGCGATGATATTTTATAATAATGCTCATCATATCGTTAATCTATTGTTAGCCTTGTGTGAGAGCTCAATTATTTTAAATGCAATAATTTTGTATGCATACGCTGAAGTGAGTCTGTGTAGTGTGCAGTTGAAACTATATAACCTCTTTTATTAATTTGTTCCGATAAATCTGAAATTAAAGATATAACATCACCATATTTTCGCAAATCAATAATTAATTATTTCTTTGTATTAAAAAAATATTCTATTATATCGGAATGAAGTGTTTTTCTACTTACTCCAACTTATCTCAGTTGAAGCTATTTTTTCACGTAGGAGATGAAGTGTTGGTTGTCCACTATTGCTAAGGCAACTCAGCATAGGCAACGAACTTCATCGCTGATGTTCAAGTTTTTGCCTCCAAATACATCCACGTGCTAAGTGTCGTAAAAGCAAAACCAATAATTGGACAACCAAATTTGTAGTTGAGTTTGGGTGCCACCAACAAGCCCATGTTTGGCCGCACATTTATTGTACTGATGGTTGGGGTAGGTGGTACCGGTGCCCTTTTGCGTGCCAATCATGTTTAATAGTATTTACATACTACTTTACACTCTACAATTCTATCTACCGTATGACCCGTTGAAATCAATTTAAAGTAATCCCGTTATTTTGTCGATTTTTTCCCTTTTCACTTCCATTTTGCATTAGGAATAGTTGGTCCATCCTATTCCATTTTGGGAACATCTACGTTATCCAAATCAATTGGATTACTAGCATCCAAATCTGGAATATTTTTGGGAATGTGTACTTTGTTGAGACTGGCAAATTCATTATGAAATTGACTTTTGCAGTGTCATGGGTGATTCGCCTTCGATACCGAACAAGTCGTCCACAAAATGATTGGTCACTATAGTGGTGAGTCACTAGCTTGGCTCGTGGGCGAGCTCATGGACTCGTCGACGAGCAGCGAGCCCAAAGCCAGTAGCGAGTCGACCAACTAAGCTCGTGACCACAAGTCAAGTTTTGATGAGCCAAGCGCCTGAGCTACTCGTTTATCACCCCTAGGGAAGTTATAATGGGAAATAATATGATATGTAAAGTTAGTGGAATAGGAACAAAGGAACTAGATATGTACTTGATCTAGAGAGGAATTTAGTCTATAGGCATGTTAGATGATAGTGAGTTTGACATAATATTGGGTTGGGGACATATTAAAATCTTCAATAACTCTGATTTAATCACATCTATTCCAAAGAGGCATAGTCTTTATTTTCTTGATACAAAACATTTACTTGGCCAGACATTAGCTATTTTAAATGGTAAACTTACTCTTTTAAAATTGTGACATGAAGGACTTAACCATATAGGCAAAAATTTGAAATCTTTACAAAATCAATGAGTTTTTGGAAAAATAAATCTTGGTGAAAAATATCTTGTGAACAATGTGTTAGTGGAAATAACAAAACTCAAAACTACATATTATATATAGTCGAAATTATCAACACCAAAAAAAAGAAATGAAAAGAAAATTTGAAGAAGGAATTCAAGCACAAAGAATCCCTTGCGTAGTCTCAAACAATTTTCAAGCATTCAAACATCAAATAGAAAGTCTTGCTCCGCCCTCACTATTCTTGCACCGCTTTCCAAAGATATCCGAACCTACTGCCGCATTACCATCCCTATATGGTTCCCATTCTGGAGTCCATTATTCAAAAAATATATTTTTCTCTTTTTTATTTTCAATGGCAATTTTTTTCAAAAGAAAATAATATTATACATAAATCTAAAACTTTTCCTTATCTTTTAACCACATATTTTTCAAAAAATTACTATTCTAAAATACTTTTTTTTCAAAATCATATTAAAATGGAGCCCAAACATAAGGTTGGAGGTTAAAGAATCAACAAGAAGAAAAGTGAAAACCCAATAAATGACATTAAATGAATGGCTTATTTCCAACAAAGAGAGGAACTTTGGAAAGTTGGTGAGAAAGGGAGAGAACAATATTTGAGAGAAGCGTATGACAAATTGAAGAGCATCTCACTATATATCGCAAAAATAAAATAAAAAAATTTAGAGAGAGAATTTTATTAAAAATCACTCATCCAAAAAAATGAGGCAAGTATAAGCATGGAATATGTCCTATTACATCACAAGTAATACTATTTAGCAAAACTGTTGTTACACACCAGTTTAAGTGTTATTAAATAAGATATACAATTAAATGAGTTACATAATTCAATATTTAATTGAGTCTATTACAAAGTGACACATAAATTGGTGTTGTAATACCCCTACTTCGAGATAACATTATTCTTACATCATTTGGGTAATCTATCTGGCATCACGTGAACATTTTGCTTTGCTAAGTTGTCATGTAAGGTTAATTTTGACATTTCATGTAATCTACTAGTGTGTGTATGTATTTGTCACATAATATTAATCAAATGGGTGCATGACCAATTTTATACGGTTTAATGAGAAGATATTCAATTATTTTAAGAACTCATCCATTGTAATTTATTATTTATGGCTAGTTTATGAAATAACCCTATCTTTTAGGGTGAAGCCTACCTTTCAGTCATGGCATCCTTGCAGAATTCTACTTTAAATTGCAAAAAACGAACCAAGCTGTGTCTACAGGAAACTAATTCACAGAATTCATATAGAACTCTCACAGAAGGGGGGTTGGGTGATTTTTTGGACATTTTTTTATCAACACAAGGGGTCATTCGTGTTAGTTTTCTGGATGACTTCTGTAACACAGTATTCTGTATAAAAGGGCTTTAGGGGCAAAAAACACCTTTTTCATTCGTTATCATAAATATTCCTATACACAATGCGAAGTGGCAATACAATGATTTCACGACAAATATTCACTTCCAACACCTTGAACTTAGTAATCCTTAAAATACCACTAATCCCCATGTTTTTATATGTCGCACTAATTGAACTATTTGCGATTACAGTACCAAAACCCTAAAATTTATTAAAATTCCTAAAAAAATCCGAGATGTTACATTCTATTATGCACTAATCAAAATAAGATTATTTTTTTCTAAAAAAAAATTATCATTAATTCACCAAGATTAATTGATTTTCGTTCGAAATACTCAAGGCAATCCATATGATGAAAAATTTCGTGTGGTATGACAAAATAGGATGATCAGATACTATAGAGATATCCATCAATTAACAAAATTTTAGTTTGATTTCCTTGAACCCAATTGATATAATAAATTAAAGAATATCAACTCCTCCAAAATGAAAAGTTCGAGATTAACGAGTGATTAGGTTGTTTGACTGAGCAACAGGGCCCTTTTTAGGGCAAAATAATTCCTATGTTCTTGATCTTTAAAGTTTCTGCAATTTATTATTTTTTATTGATTCAAAGTGGTTGACTACGCTTTGGGATCAACGTGTATAAATATGAATTAATCTAGTTGTACAAAATTTATTTATAAATAAAATTTGTTTAGAAACTAAATGTTGGTCATTGATTTCCACTGATTTCAAAATCTTTTTGGAAATAACTGGCATAAATGTTATCAACACATTGTTTGTGGATCTAATTTGTACAAATAACATGGCTCAACAAATATTCAAGCATTCAAACGTCAAATAAATAGTCTTGCCTCGCTCTCCCAATGTGCCTATACCACTTCCCAATATTCTCCGACCCTATCTATCGTGTTGCTATCCCTACACAAAATTTTGGAGATTAAATAATCAATAGCAAGAAAACTTAAAATCCAATAAATGACATTAAAGGAGTGGCTTATTTCAAGCATTGGTGAAAACAAAAAAATAAAAGAAAGAGACAGAGAGAGGACCTTTTGAAAGTGGGCAAGGAAGGGAGAGAACAATATTTGAGAGAAGTGTGTGACAAAGTGATGAGCATGTCACCATATGCAGCAAAAAAATAAGAGAGCATTTTTTAAGAGATGGCCCTTCCACAAAAATCATGTAGGTAAAAGCATAAGATACATTATATTGCATGATTTCAGTAATATGTTATAGCATCAAATGAAAAATGTTCTCTAATATTACTTAAATTTATGGTGTTTAATGAGAAGAGATCCAATTGTACCACGGTTTATTGGAATTTATTAATTTTATCCTAACGGAGGTAATATAACACATTTTTTGTCCTAATGGAGATAAGTATAATGCTTAGATATTTCAATCTCGAGGTTAAATAACTTAGGGTCCGTTTGATTACAATGATGAAATTTGGGTGGAAAGAAAACAAATTTCGGGGAATTAAATTGCCTAAAACTTGTTTTATTGAGAATTGTTAATTAAACGTGTTTGATTGGTATAATTTTTCACCAAAAAAATATTGAAATTTTGTATCTTTTAATATTCGTTTGGCTTTATTTTTCATGAAAATTATCAATTAAAAGGATACAATTTTATTTTTTTTCAATTGTGTGTGTGTGTGTGTGTAAGGAACCTGGATGGAAAATGGGTCACATGGGTGGGGGGAAGGGAATTCATTTTCCATGTAAAATTTTGGGGTTAGTAGCACAAAATGTCCATACGTTTGACACTTATTGCGAAAAACATCCCCACGTTTCATTTTTTTTATATTTTCGTCCTTATTTCAATATTTTATTGCAGAAAACGTCATTTTCACCATTTTTGAATGTAAAATGATCAAAATACCCTCTTATTCAAATAAAACCAAAAAAATAAAAATAAAAATAAAAAATAAATTGCAATATTACTCCTAAATGTTTTAAAAAGTGCAAGTGAGTCCAAATAATTATTAAAAGACCTAATAGCACAAAATGTCCCTACTTTTGGCCTGTAGTATGCAAAACATCCCTAAGTTTCAAATTGATGAAAATGACGTTTTTCGCAATGAAACGTGGAAATAGGAATGAAAATGCAAAAAAAAATTTTAACTTATGGACGTTTTCCGCAATAAGTGTTAAAGGTAGGGACGTTTTTCGTAAGAAGTGTCAAACGTAAGAATGTTTTGTGCTATTAGGCCTTATTAAAATTGAAACCATTGCCAAATCGCTGAACTTCCATACCATTTACAAAATTCCATTAGCCAAACTCCCGCGGCATCACCTATTCCGAAGAAATTCATATTATTTTCAACACACCGATCGACTATACTCACCAAAGCACTTCTCTTCATGGTCTCTTCTTCTCCAAATTGAACTGCCACCTTAGAAATGAAAAAACTCCGATCAACCACTGCTCAAACCGTCGAACCATCTGTTGATATTTTAAGACCTTGAAGAGAAACGTCCTGATGAATATAATCGATTGGTGTATTGGAAATGACATAGATCTCTTCGGAACAGGTGGTGTCGCCGGAGTTTGGGTGATGGTATTTTGAAAATGGTATGAAGATTCGGCGGTTTGACAATGGTTTCAATTTTAATAAGGTCTAATAGCACAAACGTCCATACGCTCGACACTTCTTGTGCAAAACGTCCCTATGTTTGACATTTTTTGCAAAAAAGTTCATACGTTTCAATTTTGTTATATTTTCATCCCTATTTTCACGTTTCTTTGCGGAAAATGTCATTTTCATCAATTTGAAATGTAATGATGTTTTGCACACTATAGGTCAAACGTATGGACGTTTTGTGTTATTAGACTTTTTAATAATTATTTGAACTCGTTTGCACTTTTTAAAACATTTAGGAGTAAGATTGTAATTTATTCTTTATTTTTCTTTTATTTTTCTTTTTTCTTTTTTTGGTTTATTTGAATAGGAGAGTATTTTGGTCATTTTACATTAAAAAATGGTGAGAATGACGTTTTTTACAATGAAACGTTGAAATAAGAATGAAAATGCAAAAAAAAATGAATTGTAGGAACGTTTTCCACAATAAATATCAAACGTAGGAACGTTTTGTGCTATTAACCCTAAAATTTTGCTATCAAACACGACAAAATGGGTGGAAATTCCATTTTCCATGAAATTTGGGCTTATCAAACAAGGCCTTAGATCTAAACTTGAAAAATTGGTGCATAAAACTTATATTTTTAAAACAAAGACATATCCTATTTGTCACATTAATTTCTTCTAAACTCCTAAAATTATAATTTCAGTCATTTTAAGGAATACAAAAATTGTTTATCATTTTTCACATAAAATACGTAAACCTCAAGAAAAAGTAACTCATTGAGTTTTCATCGACTTGAAAATTTTAACTACCCAAGACGAAAAATGTCTCGCTTAACATTATAGGTTATTTCTTGATGCTTTTAATACAAAAATATTTAAATTGAAATTTATGACAATATGTGTAGTGCAAAATGTAATTACACAATGCATATCTATTTTATATACTTCATAAAATTTTCACTTTTAAAAGATGAATAATATATATTCTCTCACGATTATTTTAATAGTCATTCTCTTTTACAATTATATTTTAAAAATTACGAAATGCTATAGATTAGATGTTACCAATTACAAATTACAATACCAATTGATGTCCAATGATTTGGAACCGCATTATTTTACCAAGTGGTCCTTATGAAAGGACATATAATTTAGGCTCCGTTTGAGTCACATTCTTTCAAAAAAATTTTTTTTTTTTTAAACAGTGATTTGATATCATTTCAATAACACATTTTTAAATAAAATAATATTACACATAGATCCGAAATTTTTTTTATTTCTTAATCACACATTTTCCATCAATACACTATTCAAAAATGTATTCTTATGAAAATAATGTAACTCAAACAAGGGCTTAATTATTTAGACACCAATCCAAGTTGCTAAGTCAAACTTAGCCCCATAAATTTAAGATATATGAGACAACATGTTTTAATATTGATTTAGGTAGTTTTCGATTTTGTGCAACTTTAATGAAATGATGTAGTGTAACTTGCTCTTTTTAAAGGTTAACGATCAACTCGTTATTTCAATATATTATGGATATTATATTAGGAACCGACGATAAAAGTTTTGTAATATCAAAAATTTGTTTCTCAAATTTATTTAGTTTTTAAATATTTGGTTCTATAATTGAAAATAAGCCAATTATTACAACAAACACGAATACCAGAATTGGTGATACATTAAAAACAAGAAAATTAAATTGTTGAAAGTTAGAAAATTTGATGGGCAATCATTGTGCAGTTACTGTACAAATATTGATAAGAATGGCTCAAAAATGCAAAATAATGTGGACAAATTCTAAATAACTAGAGTTGAAGGCATTTTTGTTATGATACTAATACTTGTATTTGCTCTGTTATTCTGCCCAAGTCTGGCGAAGAATATGTGAGTGATTCATACATAGCATCTCTTTCTTTTATCAACAGTTCTACAAATTGATATCTTTCCACGAATAATTGAAATTCTATTTTTTGATCTGACCAATATGAGCTCGAAGCTTCCTTCGCAACTCCCGGAACTTCTTCGTAGTGGCTCTCTTTCATGTCTCATTTCAGAGGGAACCAATAGATTTTCATTTGACGATACGATAAATGCCATATTTTATTTATTAAATATTCAAAATGATATTTACGTTCCTAATCTTCCCTTTCATTTCAGTTGAAAATTAAGAATTCGTCAAAAACTTTCGAAGAAGCTAGCTGCTTGGCTAAAAAAGTTACTTATCTTTAATCAACAAATATTACATATGTAAAAATCCTTCCCTCAACTTGGGGCACCTCCGGAGTATAAAAGTCGAGGTGCTAGTCTCCTCTACATATGATGGAACGCCATGTAACTTTCTTCGCTTTCTTTGATCTGATCTAGTAGCCTTAGCATTATCAACATGTCAAATCTTTAAAAAATAAATATCCCAATAATATATTTAAATTTTACAAATTATTCTTTTTTTATAAAATCTAATTATAAATTAATCTTCTACATGAAAAAAAAGAAGAAATAAAAGTTATTAAAAATTTTTAATTACAATTTAGTCTTTTTTCATAGAAAATGGAGAGAAATAATAAAAAAGAGAACAAATATAAGTGATGGAAGAAAAATAATATTTTTTAATCATTGTTCTTAGGTTCTAGAGGAGAAGTGGAAAGAGAAATATTCAATGGTTAAAAAATACATATTTTTTTAATTCTTCTGGAATCTTGTATTGATGAGAAATAAACTTCGTGATTTCATTCTTCTACTTTCCATTTAAAAGTTAGCACCTTAGATTTTTTTTAAAAGTTATTGATATTTTGCATATCCCGACTTATAGAAATTTCTAAAAGTTTAACTTTTGTATGGAGCTCTAATTTAGCCCTTGTTTGATTCTCATTATTTTTAACATTCTTTAATAAAATAATATTACATGTAAATTCAAAATTTTTCCTTATTTTTTAACCATACATTCTCCATCAGAATATTTTGCTTTAATTGACAATTTTCATGTAAAATAAAGTCAAATGAATACTAAAAGATAGATGATTTTCTTTATTTTTTTGGACAATGGAAACAAAATTTTTCCCCAAAATTAGTACATTATATCCCTTTAATTGACAATTTTCGCATAAAACAAAGTCAAATGAATACGAACAACTAAAAAACACTTTTATTTCAACATTTTTCAAGTGGAAAATGATACAAATCAGACACAGTAATTGACAATTTCTAGTAAAACAATTTCTAAACAATTCAATTTTCTGTAATTCTTTTTCTTTTCACCCAAATTTCATCTTTACAAACAAATGGACCCTTAGATATTGAGACTCACTCAGTTCTTAATTTATGTTAAGCACCGATAACTCGACAGATTAAAGTATAGCCGTCATTTGGCCAGCATTACGTGGCAATTATAATTTTGGGAATAGTATTTTTGAAGAATGTGTGGTTAAAAAAGATTTAAAAATTTTCGATTTACATGTAGTATTATTTTACGGAAGATTATATTGTTGAAAATTAGAGAAAGAAGAATAAATTATTGGG
>NW_019230635.1:72986-103821 GCF_002742605.1 Olea europaea var. sylvestris
TAACTATTATATATTTTTAACTAAAAGTTTTTAATAAATAACAAATAAGTACTCATATTTAAAAGATTTCAACAAAAAAAAAATCAATAATAAGTATAAAACTAAATTTAAACTATATAAGAGGGTGTTTGGTAGGAATTTTTATGTGAAAAATGCATTTTTGAATAGTAAATTGATGGGAAATGTGTGGTTGAAAAATAAGAAAAAGTTTTTGATTTACGTGTAATATTATTTTAATAAAGAATGTGGTTGAAAAGAAGAGAGAGAAAAATGCATTTTGAAAAAAATGGGTGTCAAACAGGGTCTAAATGAAGAATTTTAAAAATTTAATGAACGTGTTGACGACGTGTCGTGTCGTGTCGGTACTTTTTTGAAAAACGACGAGTTGACGTATCCGACACGTATCGTGTCGGACACACGTGTCCATGTCGGTGCTTCATAGATTTTTAATTTTTTGTTTTGAGTGTCTATTTAAAGATTGCTAAAATGTGTTTGGTTTGTCATTTTGTAAAACTGTTTCTCAAATAGAAAATTAGAAAAAACATGTTCGGTTAGAAATTTTTAAAAATTATTTTATGATATTTTATTCCATGAAATTTGATTATTTAGTAAAATAGAATAATTTTATGTTAATATATTATCAAAAAATATATAAGCATTTTTAAAGTTGGTGCATCTTATACTACCAAAGAATATACTATCAAACCAAAGACTAGAAATGAGAGTTTTTAAGATATTTCATTTCTCCAGTCTAGAAGAAACAAATTATAAAAAGCATACAAAAAAGGGCCTTTAAGTAACTGATGTTTGTGTCCTTTCAGCTTGATAATTCTTTGCTGATTGAAGCTTAATCGCTTGATTGTGGACCATATGGTTTCAGTCTCACTTAACGAGTTTCTTTCGGGCCTATCCCATTTTTCTGAGTTAGTCGATCATTTTGAGTCCCTATCCATAATGTTGCATTTTTGACAAACGGTTGCTTCTACAACACCATGAGAAGATGTAGTTTTAGGTGCCAAGTTATCATTGTAACTAGATTTATAGACAAACAATTTAGTGAAAAGATACTACTTATCTGATAGATGGACCATGGAGGATTCTCTTTAGAGGGACTAGAGATCGTACTATACAAAAGGAAAGTTCAAATAAATTCAACCAATTCTCCCAAATGGTATCGGGAGATGCATCCTTTCTATAAATCTTGCAAGATATTTAATTTTCTCAAGGTTTTATCTATAGTAGTCACCTGTCATTTTAATTTCAACTTTAAACACATCCAGGTGATGGTGTACTAATTCTGCAAAAGTTGCAATATTGCCAACCCTTGGCAAGTAAGAACAGCTTTGAGAAACTTATACTTATATCAGTCCCACGTTGAAGAAATTGATATTATAGCTACCACTGGCATTGAAATTGTCTAATGTCAATCTTGTCTGCTTTTCTCTTAGGCCCAGTCCATTGACCCATTTGGGGGTTGTGAAGTTGATACCAGTTATAGGATAGTTGGAAAACACTATTATCCATAACGAGGTACTACTGGATTATTTGTGGTTGAATTGCATGTTACCATATATGCGCTCAACTTATGCAGTAAAATATTGAAGAAGTTGTAGTTATTACATGAAGGAAATAGTTAAGTATAGGAAGCAAGTCTAGCTGGATGGAAACTACCATGCTTACCATTTGTCACGTGCCTCAGGGTGTGTGCCAATTATGGCGAAAATGATAGTGTTAAAGTATTTCACTAAAGGTTTAATTAGCCAGGCTGGTTCTAGCTAAGAACTCGCTCCAAGTCGGGATTGTAGGAAGTGTGAATCAAGTGCATTTGAAATTGATAATATTTTTGCACAGGGAGGATGGCCACAGATTAATCCCCAAAGTTGAGGGTTTTTAGCTGAATCATTTTAAGTTCCACTTAGTTATAGACTTAAACGTTCATCCTCAGCTGAGTAGTCATAACTTTGTTGATCATTCCTTTGTAAATTTTCTTGTTAGATATTAAATTATAAGCATTCTTATAAGAATTTGAAAACTGATGTACCTCCCAAAAATAAATCTAGACTGTAATGCTTGACAGATTATTTATTGGACGATTAAGTGTTAGACCCCTAGAGCACGTTAATAATTCCATTTAGCTAGCTAAAGTAGGGGAAGGGCTAGTTTGGGAAGTTTATGTAATAAATCAAGTAGGAGTTAATAAATGCAAGGGATGGGTGGCTTTGTTGATACACAGATCGAGAATTAGAGAGTGGGAGAGTGCTTGCCTCTCTAATGCAGTGCACCTATCTTTAATCTTCTTGCTATCATTTCATTGTAACTTTTTATTTAAACGTATACAAAAGCAAAAAAATACAGCAATTGCATTGAGGTTCCTATACATAACCTTCAGGCTAATATTAAGAGCTTGTTTGATGCTCTTTTTTTGCAAAAAATGTAATTTGTAATAGTGATTTAATAGAGAATGTGTGGTTAAAAAATGTTGAAAAATTTTGGGTTTGCGTGTAATATTATTTTACTGAATAATGTGAGATTGAAAAGAAAAGAGAGAAAAATGTATTTTGAAAAAATGGGAATCAAACAAGGCCTAAATAGAATATGGTGCAATTACATTCTTTGTGTTGACTCGTAGCAAATAATTGATTTGTGTGAGACCTTTGTTGCACGGATATTTCAACTAGGTGTAAGACGTTGTGTTGGATACCGACAATCCTTAAGAACTCTATTACTGTCATTTTTCTTTCTTTGAACGTGATAATATATAGTTTTAACTCAAAATTATCATAATATATCAAATAAATACTCTTATTTAAAATATTTCAACAAGAGAACTTAGTAATAAGTATAAAACCTATATAAATGAAGAATTCCAAAGAATTTAATCTTTGTATCATGTCCATACATTTTTTTTTTAAATTGCGTATTTGACACACGTGCATGTTGGTGCATCATAGTCTGAGACTCATGGACTTCATGAGAAAATGAGTGAGAATTGAGCCCTTCATTGTTTTAACTCTATTGTAACATATTATTTGTTATGCGAATACTTATTTGATGATAATTTACTGTCCTCATGGATTTGTCTTGTTAAGCTATGTGATCAGTTCCTATGTGGACCTTATATAGCAGTGCCTACACTATTTATATTATTGAAGGCAAGATTTAAGTGATAAACTTGTGACCTTATCTAATAGTTTTTAGATCAAGTAGTTCAATATGGTATGAAAAACATACAAATGTTCTAGGTTCAAGTCTCGTCGCCCCTAATTTAATGAAATTGTGAATGCTTCATGATTTGAAGGAAAAAAATAAACACCCGAGGAAGCGCGTTGATGGAAAAATTTAAATGATATACCTGTAGTCCCTTTTGACAGCTTAAGCTTTTGGATACACTGATTCAACATAACACTAAGAACAATTAAATATTTGTTATATTACTCGTCCAGTAAATGTGCGATGAGTATTCTGATCTTCACATGAGCTATGCACATCTTTTGAAATTGCTGAACAATCACTAGCCTGTGATGCACAGTCCAGTAGCTATAGTCCTGCAAAGATGATTATAAGGTGAAAAATGTTTGGCTTGGGGGGTGGGAGACGAGGCTGTTGTAGGAGTATAGTGGATATGTGAACACGTGATGGGGTAGAGAAGAGCCTGGGAATAACAGTGTATTTGAGGTGGGGTAATTTTCTTTCCCATTGCCGTCACTTGTGTCTGTGGTCATACTGTTGCTGTGCCAATAATACTATGCCCCTGTTTGGCCCGCCTCTTTTAAAACTCTTTTTCTTAAACTCATTTTCAACCACACACTTCATGAGACTCATAACTTCACTCAACTTTACCATACATTTTATCAACTTTTATAAAAATCTAAGTTAGCAAACCCAAAAAGGGGTTATGTATTACTTGGCAATATAATTGATGTTTTCTGGAAATTTCAGGAAACATAATGGGTTTTAAGTTATGATATTTTATCCTTTTTCAAATACTCTTCCACAAATCCGTGAATAAAATTTTCTCAGTATGGTTGCTCAGATCCTTAGATCCTTAACGNTTTATCCTTTTTCAAATACTCTTCCACAAATCCGTGAATAAAATTTTCTCAGTATGGTTGCTCAGATCCTTAGATCCTTAACGCGGAAATATTGAGGCTAGTAAGCAGCAATAAATCTGAATGTCTGATGATGTTTTTATGTATTTCCTTCTGTTGCATTTCATTTTTTTATTCCCATCAGAACGTCGGAACTTGATATTTGGTATTCTTTTCTTTTCTTCTACTCCCATTAGTTTTTCTACTCCATTTTTATGCATCTTTTTTAATGATGTGCTATTTACTGTATTTTGGTCTGGATTTGCAGGGAAATGATACAGCATAGGCCTTATACCCAGAAAGTTGATGTGTATAGCTTTGGGATTGTGCTGTGGGAGCTTATCACAGGGTTGCTTCCGTTCCAGAATATGACTGCTGTTCAGGCTGCATTTGCTGTTGTCAACAAAGGCGTCCGTCCCAGTATCCCCAATGACTGCCTTCCAGTTCTCAGTGAGATCATGACCCGTTGCTGGGATGCTAATCCCGACGTTAGGCCCTCCTTCAGTGAGGTAGTCAGAATGCTTGAGCATGCAGAGACTGAAATCATGACAACTGTCAGAAAGGCTCGTTTCAGGTGCTGCTTGACTCAACCAATGACTACAGATTGATCATTGATGCAGGGATAAGATTTTAGTAGCAGGAAGAAGAGAGTAAAAAATTGCTAAGGAAAAGAGGGGGAAAAAAAAGAAAGGAAAACCAAAAATTGATTTCATGTCAGCCTTGTGTATGTATCAGACTTAATTTATTTCTTGAGATAGAAAAGGGGGAGGAAACTGTGATAAGAACCGCTTGTTTTGTGTATTTCTTTTTAAAATTTGTGGATTTTAAGAATTGAATTAGTGGTAATAGAGGAGATTTGATGTGTATTTTACTTGCCCTTGGTGCCATATCTAAATCTTCCTTATTTCTTAGTTTTCCAGTGGCACCATTTCTATAAACAATTTCAGGAAAGATGGAGATACATGAATTTCAGCCAATCTGCGATTTGACAGCAAGACTAATGCTAAGGAAAAATGAACTTTTCAACACACAGACATGAAGCTAATGATGCTAACTATTAAATAAAGTTCTTTAGATGTACTGGTTTATGAACTGCTGGAAGATATGCCTCTCCATGGCAATCCTTGTGTTCATCCCGGAGAGTTCATTTCAATCACTTATCAATTTTTGCTATTCTAGAAATGCTACATATAAATGTTTTGAACTATGTTGCACAGGAGATGTATAATCTAATGAGAAGATGCAAAGAGTTGAGCCTAAAAAGAGATTCTCTCTCGGAGACAACGTTGATGAAGAAATAACAACTAATGGAATATTACTACAAGTGTGGTTTATCTCCATCGAGAAAATCAGTCAGTCATAAGGAATTCATGTTAGAGAGGAGCGTACTTGGCATAAGTTAAAGCGAAAGAATATTCAAATTGGAAGTTGAAAGTCGATAAGAAGAATGCTTTTAGCGTGTTGTTGAGATCTATGTAGCTGTAAATATCTTTGGATTTCAACCATCTGAAATTTTATTTGAACCAAAGTAAGAAGAATTTTGGGGTGGCTCCGAAGCCTTTCAAGTTTTATAACCACGGGATGGATAGCTACACATACAGACATTATTTAGTGGCTAGATTGGATAAATTAGCATTGCCAGTTTGGGTAATAAGAAACACTATCCATTTAGTATGTCTAATCAAAACACGTTGATTTTATTTTTATTTTAAAAAAAAAAGATCCTGAAAATTTTTTGTCAAAAAAAATTACAAATTATCATGTTTAGTGATTGTAGGGGAATACACCGATTATGTGCATATTATATTCACAAAAAATATACTGTTTCTGTTCACGAAATCAAAACAAGGTTTCGACTTACCAAAATGAAGTTTAAGAAACTAACCAATGATTATCGAATCTGATCATTTCCATTATTGAATTAAAACATGTGATTCTTCATATCGAACCTTGCATAAATCATATAAATAAAATTAATCATTTTTTAAAATCAAGTAGAAATGAAATCATAAAAAAGTAGATGTAAGTGATGCGATTGGCCGATGCGAGTATAACTCTTTTCTTAAGATGAATTTGCCCCGCATCGGTACTAATGATTTTTCGACAATCATCTCCCAAGATACAACGACCACGTCAAGCCATAGGAGCACTCCAAATGACTTCGACTAGCGAACTCGAACGGAATTCCCTCTCTACCAAGTAAATGCATGAAAATGCTATGGAATTAGAAATGAGAGAATTGTAAAAGGAGAATGAATGCTCAATGCAATTGGTGTACCCAAAATCATGTTCATAGGGTCCTATTTATAGATGTAGAAAGGGTGCAAATGAAGTAGTGTGGGCCAAAACATGCATCTTTTCGAAAAGTTGCAACACTTCGCCAAAACCTGTATCCTTTCGAAAAGTTGCAACACTTCATTTCTTCCAACTTTGGTTCGCAATTTCTCATTCAGTCGGAATTGGTTTCGAGATTCCAAATATGCCACGACGATCCACTTGACGAGTAGAATAAGTTGGTCTATTTACTTTCGTAATTTGACCATCGGATCAAGTCCGAATATTTGGTCGAAATTGACACGTAGTCACACCTTTTCATTTTCCACTTTTACACACCTTTTCATTTTTCAATTTTTGGTTAATTATTTGAACCAATTCCAACAATCCCCCACATGAATGGAAATTCGAGTATGCAAATGTAATGCTATGATGTGATGCAAGTAGAGAGAGAGCGGAAAGCCACTGTATCGAGGATAGTAGCTTGTGGCCTTGAACCTCCCGTAGTAAAATACCATCAGACTTACTCGGCTAATTGGTGAACGTGATGTCTTGAACCATTCAACCTTTATTGTAAGCTAAGACAACGATACTCACACAATGTTTTCCCTAAACCGTTCATAGTTCTCATGACTTGGTTCATTTTGGCCCTGAGCCCTTCTTGGTTCTGCGAGTGTTTAAAGAATTCAAGTCTTGAATAATTCTCATTGAAGTGGCCCCACTTCACACTCACATAGGTGACCTCCTATTAAGAGTATTCTGCCCTACTCCACTTGACTTAATCAAGATATTGGAATCACTAAAAGATTATCTTAACCTCTTACAAGTCTGCAGAAAGCACTTTAATATCATAGAAATGAGTTAGGAAACGATTTTCCTTGGTGCTTCATGGAATCCTCATAACTTAGTTGTCCCTTTGAACCAAGATCTTGGGATCTCCAGTCAACAAGGTATGGTTACCATTACAAGGACTCTAACGTGGTAGGCTTTACCTCATTCCCTTCGATATGCAGTATTCTTGATCTCTCTTAGTCAATCTCTTTAAAGGTACCACGAGTTTACGTTACTGAGATCAACTGCTTAATGGTATTATATCTAGACTTATACGTCTAGACCTACTATTACACGTGACTTAGTATCTTATCAATTATTGCTAGCAAACGATCAATTTCATTTAATAGATACAAATTGTCACCACCAAGAAATCCTTCCATGAAACTACATGCTTCTTGTTAGCTTTATCTAAAACTTTATTAAATCCAAACAAGATTGAATGATTTCTATTTAATTATTACACTAGTCAACCATGTTTATAAGTAGATTTTAGAATTATGGGTATTCAATATTATCATTGAAACATTACCATGCATTTGAACTATATGAATATTCTTCATATATTTCAATTGTTCTTGCATGTCCAATCAACCGTCACAATTGGCTTCTACCCACTTAATCCACTTTAGACTTAGTGTATATCATCCTTATAATTAGTATAAGGATTTTATATCTTTTCACCTTCATAGATAGCTTTCTACGATTATAAAATAAAAGCAAATGTAACTGTTAAACTGAGTTACCCCCACAATTCCTCAATTAGAAATACATATATAATCTAGTAATGTTGCATCCACAAGTTTTGAACTTTCCATTTCAAGTTCACAAGCATTAAGTTTAACCCCCCACATTCTTAGGTTATACTTGAACTTAGAGTTCATCAACTCTTTCATAGTTCAATTCATTTATCTCTTAGATAATATCCGTATCGAGTATTTCGTGAAAGTCTAAGTACTTTCAAAATATTGCTCGTCGACTCACAGTTTATTTTAATCCAATTATTTTAATTTGATCATCCAAATTAAATCAAGGCATCATATGAACCAGCAATGCTTTCCAAGCATAAACCAATTTAATTGGTCTCACGATTGAAGTCAATTTCAACATTAAAGAGGGCAAAGCATCTTGATTCACAAGAATTGCAACTTCTCCAAACATACGTAACTTATCACATTTGTGACATTTCACATGATAGTTTCATTTCATGTCAAATAATAAGGTACATATTCACCTCATTTACTATATTCAAACTTGAACAAACGAATCAACCATAGGTTGAAAAGTTGTGTTCTCAAAAGACACAATCCTATAAAAGGACACATTTCTTGGATTAATCTATATGAAGAGACGTACACATTGGAAAATAATTATATCAAAAATCATGATTTTTCATATGAAATGACACACATTTTCATCTAAATTGATCCTAGAATATTTCATAATATTCTACATGATTTTCCACCAATTCCAAGTGATCAAATTAGGACAAATTACATTTTGTCATATTCTTATGCAAATACAAATCATCCCATCACATTAAAACTTTTTCAGATTTAAAGGAAGTTCAGCATCATTGCCAACTTTAGGCACAGTTTGTGTTCTGCAAAGCACTTTCATGTCTTAATATTTTCGTAACAATTTTCACTAGAACAAATCACAATTTGTCATACTTTATGCAAATATAACTGGCATAAAAGTCATCCCACTTTATCTCATAGGATTAAATGAGGCTATCAATATTAATCAAAGTTAGCATCATCACATTAAAACTTTTTCAGATTTAAAGGAAGTTCAGCATCATTGCCAACTTTAGGCACAGTTTGTGTTCTGCAAAGCACTTTCATGTCTTAATATTTTCGTAACAATTTTCACTAGAACAAATCACAATTTGTCATACTTTATGCAAATATAACTGGCATAAAAGTCATCCCACTTTATCTCATAGGATTAAATGAGGCTATCAATATTAATCAAAGTTAGCATAATTTCAATAAGATATGAAAACTTAACCAACTAATTTACCATGCCATTATCATAATCCAATCAAATAAATCGTCATGAAAGTTCATAAACTTTATCAAATAATTGGCATCCTTATATGTCCAATGGTTAGAAATAATTTCCTTATTTCCATCCATTCATTATTAGACTCGAGTTGGTTTTAACAATATCCAATTCATCATGAACAAAGTGTAGGAATAGCAACATATATTCCAAATATTTATACATTCATTTGTATAAGTTTATTCTATAAAATGTCTCATAGAGGAGGTCCACGCATTTTCATATTTTATTGTCATCTAATAAACTGCTTTTAAAACCCCATTCACTTGTTCAAAAATAAACCATCTTGGAAAGAAACGTACTGGTTCAGTAGCCATGCATTAACAATTGCAATCAAATATCATATTCTAAATGAATGGACGGCATATAATAGTTGGTTACTTTTAATTGAGACAGTTACAACATGATTAAATTCACAATTGCACAAGTAATTAATTACTAAATAAATTGAAGCAACCCTTCATGTAATTTATTTAATATCATCAAACAAGTAACTTATTCATTAAATATGCATCTTTTTATGTAAGCACTCGTTCGTATGCAAGACAATTTTATTTGGTAACACAACTTATGGTAAAAGACCAATTCATGCCATTTCAGAAATGTGGAAAGATATATCCTTCAACAACATGCATATTTTATTTAATTCGTTAGAATATATTAAGACATTCTGGCTCCAATTATTTTTGCACGAATTCTGTTTCATGGAGAACAGAACCATCAATATGAGTGCACAAACACCCAATCAAAATTTCTCATGCACAAAAACACTTGTTTAATTAAAAGATGCCAGCAAATTAAAATTGCCAACTTTCCAATTGATATCATAATTTCGGCAAGTACGATTATTTGGAATATCATATATACCATTAATTTAAGTGCTTAACCAATTGTCAGTTTACAGATTCACGTGTTTATACATAATTTTCAAAATTGCACACTATATAATTTTCAAGAACGTAAATATAAAATGCACGAGAAAATCAAAAAAATTCATCTTAAGATTGTTGGGAAATACACCGATTATGTGCATATTATATTCACAAAAAATATACCGTTTCTGTTCACGAAATCGAAACAAGGTTTCGACTTACCAAAATGGAGTTTGAGAAAATAACCAATGATTATCGAATCTGACCATTTCCATTATTGAATTAAAACATGTGATTCTTCATATCGAACATTGCATAAACCATTGCAATTGGTGTACCCAAAATCATGTTCATAGGGTCCTATTTATAGATGTAGAAAGGGTGCAAATGAAGTAGTGTAGGCCAAAACCTGCATCATTTCGAAAAGTTGCAACACTTCATTTCTTCCAACTTTGGTCCGCAATTTCTCATTCATCTGGAATTGGTTTCGAGATTTCAAATATGCCACGACGATCTACTCGACGAGTAGAATAAGTTGGTCTATTTACTTTTATAATTTGACCATCGGATCAAATTCGAATATTTGGTCGAAGTTGACACATAGTCACACCTTTTCATTTTTCAATTTTTGGTTAATTATTTGAACCAATTCCAACAGTGATAAAATTGCCTCCATGAACTAATAAAGGGATTAGAAGCCGGACTTTTAATAGTGAATTTCGAAATCCCCAAATGTCCACCAATGATATAACTAAAATACTCAAAATCTGGCCCCCTGAGGTATAGTCCAGTGGTGCAAAGGACATGAGTGATGTTATCTAACGCCTTGCTGACAGCCGCAGTGTGGGGGTTCGATTCCTAAGACATGAAATTGGACTCCTTGTAAGCGCAGTGTACAGGCAGCTCTTGTTCTCTGACCTGTTGGGGCACATTCCGTGATTTACATCCCTCACAAAACTCTAGAGGCGGGGCAATGGGGCCCTCAAAATTGGGATTCGACTTTTTTTTTAAATACTCAAAACTTAAGGGCCATTTTGGTTTGTGTTTTCATTTTCAATTTTGTGTTAATTTTTAGTTTTCTATTTTGAGGATCTATTTCAAGATGACTGAAAATACGTTTGGTTTGTCATTTTGAATCTCAAAATTGAAAATTAGAAAACACATTTGGTTTGAAATTTTGAAAAAAATATTTTATCACATTTTATATTCCACAAAATTTGTTTTTTCAGTAAAAATATAACAATTTTATGTTAATATATTATTAACTAATATATAAATTGGTAAATCTTACACTATTTTTTCTAGCTACAAAAGTAAAATAAATAATAAATTGAGTTCAAAATATAGAAAATAAAAACAAATAATGACATGGACTTTTTATCTGTGTTCATATAAATATTTTTTTTTTGTAAATAATAATTAAGAGTTTGAACTATTTTTATTTTCTTAATATATTTTTTAGAATTTTAGAACTTATTTTTTTATATTTTAGAATTCATCAATTTTATTTTTTAGATTTATTTTACGGTGGTACTAGTGATACATAGGAGTGTACCTAAATGTGGATACCCCTCTCACATGGGTGTGAGATACACTCGAATAAAAAAAATACTTATTCAGGTGGACCCCACACCCCATGTAAGTGGGGTGTCCATCTTTCGATGCACCCCATTATGTACCACTAGATTAATTCTTTATTTTATTTAAAAAAATAAATTAAGTTTTATTGGTTAAATTTTTGTATTTTTACTTTTTAATATTTTATTTAAACGCATGTTTTTTATATTTTGAGTATTTTCAAAATTTTAATTGAAAATGCTCAAACGTCAAAAATGTGCTTTGAGTTTTATGTTAAACGTTTATCATTATTTTTGAAAATGTGTTTTCAGATATTACTGAACATGTTTTTTGTTTTATTTTAAGTGTTTTGTAAAACTGAAAACTGTTTGAAAATAACAAACCGAACGCACCTTAATTTATAGTGATTCTTTTCCAGAATAATTTATGAGTTGCCATCATAACTCTAAGATAGAACTTTTTCAACCTAGAACATAAGATAAATATTTGAGAGCAATTTTTATCTATTGTTAAAATGAATGAATTATTTTACTTTCTAGAAAGAGGTAATGTATTTGAACACATACAACGATAAAAATCTAGTTGAAAAGCTTGCCCATTTTTTATAAGAACTAGTCTTCTGCCCATGCATGTTATTTTTAAGGTAACGTTATTATATTGTACGTTAAGGGTTGACTTGACAAGAGACATATGCGTAGAATATAAACAAATAAAGTTAGCTTGTCTCACATCTAAACTTTGTAAAAAAGTGTCAATACACAATTGTTTAATCATGAATGAATATTAAAGAAAACTTGCTGGAAAGCTTAATAGACACTCTTTACGAACTTATTCCCTGTATCTCCAAGTTGTCAAGGGTAGAACCTTCAAAAGAAATGAAAAGCAAATTACTTGTATCAGGAAAAAACTTACATTTCCTAAAAAATCCACCTAGTAATGGAGACAGTGGTGCTCAAGTATAGGGATAGGCATGGGTTTGGGCAAAGTTGGTTTTTTATTCAACCCAAACCTAACCCAACATTTTTGATATGATCTAAAATCAAAGAATTGTGTTGTTTTACCAAGTAACCCCTTCCAACCCTTATAGTAGGTGCGTCCTACCTATATAACAACTAAACTCAATTATTAGTTGTGAAAATTACACAGTAACCGATGTTTGAAGATCTCTTTTCAAAAGTCATATACAAACTTTAATTAATTAGAAATCAGGTAATAATTATATATTTTAATATTAATAATAATATTATATTAATCAATCTCACCCAATTTATCCCCAATCCCTTTCAAAACCTAAATTTCTCTCTCTTTTCTCTTTACTCTCTCCTCCCCTTCACCATGCTGTCTGATGTTGCCAGTCAACATAAAGCTTTGACAATGGACAAGCGACGGCACTACGGAATGGGGCAGAGAAGATAAGGTGTGGTGGTGGTGTAAGGTGGATGAAGGTTGGTGTTTGTCTCTTCACTCTCTCCTCCTCTTCTCCATGCTCTCTGACGTCGCCAGCACCGACATGAAGCTCCATTGATGGACAGGTGATGGCGCTGCAGATCGGGGCAAAGAAGATAAGGTGTGGTGGCGGTGTAAGATGAAGGCAAGTTGGTGTTGGTCTCTTCACTCTCTCCTCTCCTTTCTCTCCATCATCAGTCCAGCGACTTAGTGCTGACATAAAGCTCCAACGATAGGGAAGTGGTTGACGTTGCAGATCGGGGTGGAGAAGATAAGGTGTGGTGGTGGTTTTGTTGGTGATTTTTCGATTAAATTTATTGTGATGGCTTATTGGTAGCTGTGGTGGTGGTGGTGGTGAAAGTTGGTGGTTTGTGTTGATTGCTGGTGTAAAGGCAAGTTGTGGTAATTGGCAATGCTGGTGTTTTGCATGGTGGTGGTTTTGTGGTGCTGGATTTGGCAGTTTTTGGGTTTTATTGAATTTGGCTTGTAGCAGAGGGTGGTGTTGGTGGTGTGTTTGTGTCGTTTTTGTTGTTGTTGGTGGTGGTTGTGATGGTGTTGTACAAGCGACGATTGTGAAGTGGTGGTCGTTTTTGTGCAAGCAACACTTGTGAGGTGTTGGTACAGTGCAAGCGATGGTGTGGTGGTTGCGGTGCGGGTAGTGCAAGCGGCGATTGCGAGGTGGTGATTTGTGACCAAGATTAGTACTGGATTGGGACTGGTGGCGGGGGTGTTGGTGCATGTGACCAAATATTTGAAATTTATGACCAATAAATTGGAAAATATGTGACCCATAGATAAATTGTGACTTGTAATTTTTTTGATCTGTGACTAATAAAATAAACTGTAACCTATAAATTTTTTGATTTGTAACTTCGAAATAATCTCCGACCTACAAAATTTTTGATTTGTGATCTCGAAATAATTTGTGACTTATTAATTTGATGATATGTTATCAGTAAATAAATTTGTGACCTACAATTATGAATATATGATCATTAATCGTATAACTGTGAGTTTATTATATTTATTTAATTAGATGATACTTGAATTTTGAATTTCATACTATCTATCTGATTTTTGAATTAGTGTAAATAATACACCTGAATTATGATTTTTTCTCTTATTAGTTTAAAATCCAAACCAACCCAAACTGATCAAGTTTGGGTTAGTCGGTTTGGGCTTGAGCTCAATTCAAGTTAGATCCAATTTTTTATTGAATTTGAATAATTTTTAAAGTTTGGAACCATTTGAAAATCTCCGTTATTTTTAATCTATATAAAGAATTCTTTTTGAAAGTTAATTTATAAATAAGTTTGAAATTAAAGAGCATTTTCTTTTTATTCTTTTTTGGAATTTATTCATTTAATTATCACGTCCTTATTTTTAGTTTATCGTTATATTATTTTGCATTTGTATATTTTAGGCATACCAACCGGCCTATGTAAAAAAGAGGGGGAACATTTGTACATTCTAAATCTTTCTCTTATATACACTATTGTGTCCATGTACATTTTTTTTTTCATTTTAGGTATTAAATTTTTTAATTCATCGAGTTGGGTTTTAATTTATAACCCGAGATTCAATCCAACCTGACCTCAATTTTTAATTTTCCAACCCAACCTAACCCAACTCAAATTTGGACTTGAAAACCAACCCAAATCAGTCGATTTGTCGATTTGAGTAGTTTGGATTGGTTTTTACCCAGCTCTAATTAAATATATGAAACAATTTGTTTAAAAAAGAAGATTAATTTGGTACAAGTTTTTTATTAGAACTTAAACAAAATAGCCACGAAAAGCACATGTTTATAAGTGTGAACATGTTAGTGCGTACAAGAAATCAAAGAATATTTCAAAATAGATTTAGGATCAAATTTTCATTTGAAATACATAATGAGCACAACTTCTGTTCATTTATTTTGATGTAAAAAAAAAAAAAATGTCTTAACGTTCAAAGCTTCCAATGCTCAAGAAGAAAAATTCCATGAATTAATAATTTCAATCCATGAAACATACCATAAAGATATATAATAAAAGATATTTAACCTATTAATGAAGAATAAATTAGCTTTCGAAGATATACTTTAATCCAACTTCCATCTTTGTAGCTTTATCTCACCTGCCATGCTTTATCTGTCAAATTTTTGCTCACTTTATGTTGAATTGTCGAAATATACTTTTGACCAAATCTTTTTCAAACTAAATCTACCTATAACTCGGAATGCCGTACAAGGATTTCCATAGAAAAAAGAGTATAAAAAAGAAAAAACGTTTTTCATAATTTCATTTTTTTATTATACATTATCATAATCGACAACAAGAATTTTGTTCTTTTTACGAACTGGATGTCGATAAATCCGCGAGTCTATAAATTCATTTCGGCCAATTGAAGATTAATAAGTCCTTGAAATTAAGGCAATTTCATCATAAATATCTTAAAACTCTTTACTTAAGAAAATTGCTTTAATTAAAAATTGGTATTAAATGTTTCATTAGTTATAAAATTATACATTCGTCACGTAGTACTCACTAAACTTCAAAATATCTTTGAATGATCGCTGAACTTTAATACGTTACATTGTTTCACTAACTCACCATATTTTTTTGATCACCGAACGTTAAAATACTTCTTAATGATTTCTAAATTTTAATATGTTGCATTCTATCAGTCATTTACGATGTTTTACTCATTGAACTTATACATCAGTCACACTTTACTCACTAAACTTTAAAATGCTTTTGATTGATCACTGAACTTTACACACTGAATTCAATTGTTTAAAATTTGAAAATCTTGAAGCGTAAAATACCATACACGAAGATAACACATTTTTCCCTCTCGAATTATCTTGTGACAACTCTAAAAACTATATTTTGTTAGTCTTGATTAATATTATTGATTATAAATCGAAAATTTTACTGTCTGTTTGATATATAATTTTTTCTTTTTTGATTTGAGTCTACAATTTCAATCACAATGAAGATTACGATCTAAATTAAGACATATGTCAATTTGAACTAGCATTATTCATTACCATATAATCAACTTTACATAGTATTATTCATTACCATTCAAAAGCATTTTAAGTTTCTGTGAGTAAAATATTATGAATGTATAAGTTTAGTTACTAATGAATTACATCGAATAAGTCATGGAGCGTGACGTATTAAAGTTTAGTGATTACTCAAAAAGTATTTTAAAATCTATTAACTTGTGAGACATGATGAATAAGTAAAGAAATGTAACAATATCATTCAAAAACATAGTTCGAAAATCTTTTAAGTTTTACTTTGATACAAATTAATTTATTTTATGGTTAGCTAAATTATTATTTTTAATAACATATTCATACAATAAAATATTCTACACGTGTATAAAAAAATTTCCCTAAATTTTAATCACAAATTATCCCAAAAGTACTATTAAAATCTCATTTTTTTTCCCAATTAATGATAATCAAACAGGCTCTAAACTTCACTAATAAAGCATAACACAATTCAGCGACTAATGACAGATTAAACTCCAAAAAAATTGAGAAGCAAATCACACTAAGAACTATAAGAAAATTCTTTCCTCTCATCAAATTTGAAGAAAAAAGCCAGATCACTTCAAAATTCTCTTTCTCAATTCTCAAAATCATTCCCCATGGCGGTAGTTACATCATATCTCTTTCCATTTCCATTTCATTCGTTCATTCCTTCTATTTATGTTTTTGATGAAATTTGGATGATTTATTACTTTTAGGACTCTTCGGGGATGACGTTGATGGATCTGATATCGTCAGACCCTTCATCAGCAAAGTCCTCTTCGTCCTCATCGACGGCGGCTCCGCCTCCTGAGTCGCCGACGAATGCTTCAGTGGGTGCTCCCGTGCCGGTGGTGGTTGACAGGAAGTCGAAGAGGGGGACTCTTATGCAGATCCAGAGCGACACTATCTCTGCTGCCAAGGCGGCTTTCAACCCAGTCCGGACCAACATCATGCCCCAAAAGCAAAAGAAAAAGGTGCTTCTTTTTTATTTTCCTGATGAATTATAACAAGGGTATTTGTCTTGAGTTGCCTAATTGCGTTTTAGTTGGTATTTATACTCTTTGATATCTGAATTTCAGTGAATTTGAACTATCACGAATTTGTAGTTTTATTTTAGCTGGCATGAAGATATTTTTAGTAGGTCAGTGATAATTTTTTCACTATCATATGATTGGTCTAAATTCCCCCCGTTCTGAGATTCTCCAGTTCTAAAACCTAGTTACATTTTCTTCTTAATAATTTAGTGCTTTATGTTGGATTCTAGCATTCTACTAGTTTATTTTCCCTTTTGGTTGTCAAAATATATTTTCAGGATCAGAAAGGATGATGTCATTTTCAATACAAATGCCTCAATTTGGCTTAGTTTTTTTATTTTTTAAATAAAATTTTGTAGCCGGTGTCTTATGCCCAACTTGCGAGGAGTATTCACGAGCTAGCGGCCACTTCGGATCAGGTACCTTACTATTCATTTTCTATACTGTTGCTTTAGCCTTTTTAATTAATTTTTAAGCATTCCACTTTATTGTGTGTGTCTGCAGAAAAGTTCCCAAAGGCAATTGGTGCATCATGTATTTCCAAAGCTTGCTGTTTATAATTCTGTTGACCCATCCTTGGCTCCATCACTTCTCATGGTACATGCCAAATCATCTTTTCTTACTAATTGTTGCTATAGATAACATACATAGCTTTAGCATGCATGGAATGGCCACTTTAATGTTACAAATACCAGTTGATAGACTCAAGCTCTTACCTGCTGCTTTGCAGTCAATTTTCAGTTTAATAAGTAATTTGGCGTTAAATGGTTAATTAGGAGTTGTATGAGATTTGAGAAACATTCCCAAAACATACTGGATGTGATATGATGAAAATTTCTGGTTAGACTCAAGATATTTATGATGAATTTTTGGCTACATAATTAGAGTTTTATTTATCTTCTGTATATATTTTTTGATAACTTAAAATTGTTCATCTTTTTTTATTTTTTTCCAGCTACTAGCTACAATCTATTTTATTTGTGTAAAATTTGTTTACATTTTCAATATGCTAGAGTTGAAACTTTTTGTTCATTTGGATTGGTATCTTTGAGGGGATCAATCTATGTGTAGTTTATGTCACTTTTAATCCGTGTCCATTGTTACATCTCAACAATTAAGCCAGGATATGATACTTCATTTCCTAATCCTCTCATACTAGCAACCCAAATTAAGGAGTCTGCGCATTAGTACTTGTTAAAAATTAACTGCAATACACATGAGGCCCTCTAAAATAAAATTTGAAAATTAGTAAAGGTTGGCTGCATTTTTGGCTAACTATTTGTATCACTGTGATGGTTTTTGTGCCCGGATTATAGAATTTTTATATAAAGAGATGAATTCATGTCCTTTGTGTGTCGTTTTCTTCTTGTTTATTGATTGAGATATACCACAAGCATTATAATTACCAATTTTATTAACACCGAAAAATGGTTTATCTCAACCTGTTTGATGGAATTACCATTGAGAAATGGATTAGAAGTTGAGAAAATAATAATAGTTGATATTTTCTAGCTCTAGGACCTAAGAAGACTGATTGGTTGGGACATGGGCCTTTACTTCTATGTTGAAGAAACATATTCCTCAATAAATTATTGTTTCATTGTTTGGATGATAATCAAGAACAACAACGTACTAACCCTTGTTGCTAATAAATTTAGGGTCAGAAACATGAGTTCTTTTCTGCTATTTTGTTTGTTTATTGCTAGATCTACCAGCAGATCATAGGTAACTAGATCCCTGGCAACCACAATTTGCCAAGTTAGATTTAGTGGATTAGTCTATCCCTATTCTAACTTTCTCTAATGAGATTGCATTAGAGAAATACACTTGATAATGAAAGTGATTACATAACTGGCAAACTGGGATGGGCCTAATCCTTTGCCCAGGCAAACTAGGCAGTCACGTGAGTCAGTTTCGTATGAAAAATGCAATAACTGAAGAAATAGAACATGAAAAATGTAGAAGGTGCTTGTACGTTTAATCGCCTCCTATCTCTCACTTTGATGCCACTATCATATTCTTACCTTAATATAACTCTCTTTTCTTTCCATATATGTAAGACTAATGATTTCAACTAATATAAGTGCAAATATAAGCATACTTAAGTATTTACTATCATATTTATTCTATAGTGTCATAGGAATATGGAGTTCAGTGAACAAATTGGAGGAAATAATATACGCCAGACCATGGTTGCCTGGGTGATGGCACTCTACCTTGGCTTTTTGGGTGTTCACCTTAGAACCTAGGCTTGTACTTTGACTGCCAGTTGAATTCCCTTATGCTTCTGAAATATTTTAGCTGGAAGAATATTCTACAGAAAAATCTAAATGCCTTACAGTTATTTTTCGTTATACATCTACTTTTTTCCGTTTAACATTTAAATTTTTTTGTGGATTTCAATGATTACTATAATTCTTTACAAGTTACCTAATGATCTTATGATGTGATTTTTTTTTTTTCCACATCTCATGTTATGTTATCAATACTAAAAGTTTTGTTACAATTAAATGTCACTTATTCCTTTTTTCCTTTTTTATTCTCTAGCTTGACCAGCAGTGTGAGGATAGGACTGTACTACGTTATGTTTATTATTACTTAGCCAGAATTCTATCCGACACTGGTTCACAAGGTTTAAGCCCGGGAGGTGGGATACCTACTCCTAATTGGGATGCTTTGGCAGATATCGATGCTGTAGGAGGGGTGACCAGAGCTGATGTTGTTCCTAGAATTGTAGAGCGGTTAACTTCAGAGGCTTTAAATGAAGAAGTTGAATGTAAGTGATAAAGTCATTTCCCTTGTTTAACAATTGCATTATCATCGTTTGACCGATCCGTAAATTATTTTCCTTTCAATCTCGAAGACAAAAATAAAAAACTAAAAATGAAAGCATTGAAATGAAAACACCATCAACTGTGTCATGGAAAGAATTGACATTTGAGGCTGATCAGCATGACTCATCTGACAAATTCGTCGCTTCTTGGGTGATATGAAGGGGTTCGTAATACAGCCATCATTGATGTCATTACTGGCCATGTATGTATACTTGGATGGTTCAATATTCTACTGCACGAGGGAACACATTTTCCACAAGAAACATTAGAACTATGTGTTTTGTATTTCTTTTCTTTTCTGTGGAGAATATAATGGGATGGAATACATTTTAGCCCCGTTTGGTAAACATTAATATAAAAATGAGAATGAAAAATATAACCGTTTTGTATTAGGGAACACATTTTCCACAAGAAACATTAGAACTATGTGTTTTGTATTTCTTTTCTTTTCTGTGGAGAATATAATGGGATGGAATACATTTTGGCCCCGTTTGGTAAACATTAATATAAAAATGAGAATGAAAAATATAACCGTTTTGAGTCTCACACAAGAGATAGAAACTCAAATTTGGTGACTTGATGTGATGACTAATGGTCATATTTTTCATTTTAATGAAGAAAAAATGGGAAACAAACAGAGGCTTTAAAATTTAGGATTTGTTTTAAGGAAGTTACCTTTCTTGTCTATAATATTTTGGACTTCAAGTGTGCCTTCTTGCTAAAACTGAAAATCAATAATTGCTTCTCTTTCTATTCTTTTGAAGTTCATGCGCGGAGACTACAAGCATTAAAGGCTCTCACTTATGCACCTTCTAGCACCTCAGAAATTCTGCCCAGGTTGTATGAAATTGTGTTCAGCATTCTGGAGAAGGTGTGTTTGAGAAAAAATCCTTTTTCCATCTATGGAGGCAATATTTTGAATTATGGAAGTGATGCATATAGAACTTTTGAACACTTGTTTGTTCTCAGCATTTGGGATTCGATGATCATTGGGTATAGATAAATGTTATATCTTTCTTTGTCTCAGCCATTTGAGAGTATGGAAAGATATAAAACATGTGCCCACATGGCTAAGTTTTAACTTAGAGGTTATCTTGAATTTGTCTTTGATCAGTTCAGATGGAAATTATAATATCATTTGTTAGATTTAACTTGAATTTAAAGCTACTTTGATTGGACTTGTTGTCTGTTTGATTAATCATGAAGGTTGGAAAATCAATTAATACAGAATGGTATGGATCATTTCCCCTTTCTTGTCTCCATGCATATTTCGTCATTATTTAGCCCTATCCCTTTCTTTGAACATTAAAGTTGTTGGTCTTCAGTCAATAGACAAGCCATAGGAGGATATTCAGTTAAAGTGAAAGGTACCAAGGGTTGTCGTGTCTTGTAATTTCCTTGTTAAATAGCTTTTATCAGATATTCTGGTTAATAGTTCATAGTTTATGAACTTTCTGAGACTAATAATTGCCTGGTGCTCTGTTGTTTTGTTATCAATTCTAACAAATCATTTCCTTGAATAGTTATCATGTAAGCGCAAACCAAAACCTTGATTTCCTAAGAGTAATTAGTCAATTTGATTGCCAGGTTGGTGAACCGCAGAAACGAAAGAAAGGTATATTTGGGACAAAGGGGGGTGATAAAGAGGTATTGTCTCGTATTAATAATTTCTTTTAATCTTTTTTGGTTTTAATTTGTGCATTCTGCTTAATTGGTGCTTCTCAATGTGCTATTGATGATAGTATATATTCTTGACATTCATCTCTATGTACAGTCCTGGTGTTTTGCTGCTGTATATGTATAACTTACTGCTTTAGAAGGCTTCAGATTTTGTTTGAAATCCCCTTTAGAATGACACCGTGACTTTCATATTTAAAGAAGGCATCATTATGAGAGCATTTCCATTTAGATTTATATTTAAGGGATATTTTCTGAACACCAACTTCCAGTTTCCTTTATCAATTTTGCTGGATAATTCTTCCTTCTGTCTTGTTTCATATATGCAGAGATTAACAAATATATACAAGGAAACCCTAGCTGTACAAGAGGAAACTAATTTATATAAGGAACCCTGTAAATTACGCTAAATCACGCCCTCTCTAAAACCCCTCAAATTGATGTTGGTGAGTCCACAAGCATCAGCTTGCTTGCAATAAATTTATGATGGAGGCGAGTTAAAGATTTGATGAAGATATATGCAGCATGTTGACTAGTGTAAACATGAGGAAGAGTGCTGACTTTGGAATCATAGGCATCCCAAGTGTAATAACTGTCCATTTTGATGTGTTTGGTGAGTTCGTGGTACATAGAATGAGTCGCAACTTGAATAGCACTAGTGTTATCACCATGGAAAGGTGTCGGATGTGATTGGGAAAAATCAAGTTCTGCAAGAAGACCGCGCAACCACATTACCTCTGAACATGTAGCAGACAGTTCGGTATTCAACTTTAGTGGACTTGGAAACACAATCCTGTTTCTTACACTTCCAAGAAATGAGAGCATCACCAAAAAAAGATACACCATACAATAATAGATCGACGAGAATCAGGACACAGCCCTATCAGCGTTGCTATAAGCAATGAGCTTAAGAGTCGTCCCCGGAGGAAATGCGACGGACAGCTGCCGAGTGAAGATGACGAGGGGCATTCGTAAATTTGCTGATAGTGTGAAATGCAAAGGAGATATCCGGACATATGATAGTGAGATAGACGAGACTATCAACTAACTTTCGATATAGAGTAGTGTTAGATTTTATACGCAATAATAAAGAGATGAAAAAGAAAAATCAACATACGAATTTTACGTGGTTCGGCGTTATGTCTACGTCCACGAGAGCGAAGCGTAGATAATTTTATTCAGTAGTCAAAAATAGTGACACAACATATTATTTATATTAACCCTAGCCTGAGCCCATATAAGACTTTTAAAGCCCGTACAAGAAATACCCCTGTATTGTACTGCCTCGCGTTGCCCTCGCACCTCCAACCCATTCAGCGTCCTTAACCAGGCAGTGAATTAAACCCGCGCAAGGCCGATGCCATCGCTCTGCTCCGCTTCGCTCCGACATCGGCTTATTTGATTCAGGACCTGTGTTCCACTCTATATAAGCCACATGCACAATAATCTCCACCTTGGCGAATATTTACCCTTCAGGAGAAAAACATAACCTGGAAAATCACACCATCTAAAACCAATGGGTTGTGATACATCTTCTCTAACACCTAGAGATATTAATCAAGTTCAAGCAATAATTGAACCTATCTATTGTGATTGGTTTTGTCATCATGTCTGCTGCATTCTCTGAGGTATGCACCTTCTCTAATGACAGCTCTCCTGAAGTAACCAACCCTCTTATCTTATGAAATCTCATATCAATGTGCTTGGTTCTTGCATGATAAATCCGATTCTTCCCTAGGAAAATGGTGCTCTGACTATGACAGTACAACTTCATTCCATCTTGCTTGATCCCAAGTTCCCCGACAAGCCCTTTCAACCACAATAATTCCTTAGCTGCCTCAGTTGTCGCCATGTACTCTGTTTCAGTTGTAGATAATGCCACAAGTGACTGCACCATTGATCTCCAACATATGGGCCCACCTGCGAGTGTGAAAATATAACCTATATGGGACCTTTTGTCATCCAAGTCACCTGCATAATCTGCATCTACGTATCTTTGAACTGAAATATCACAATGTTGTCTCTCAAACATGATCCCGCACTCCATTGTACCTTTCAAATACCTGAAAATTCACTTTACAGCTCTCTAATGCTCTATACCAAAATTAGCCATATACTTACTAACCACACTGACTGCATGTGCTAGATCTGATCTAGTACACACCATTGCATACATCAAACATCCAACTGCGCTGGCATAAGGTACCTTTGACATCTCTGCAACTTCTTCATTCTTTGGGCACTAGTTATTAGACAATCTAAAGTGATTCGCCAATGGTGTAGCAACTGGTTTTGCATATGACATGCTAAAGCTATTTAACACTTTCTTCAAATAATTTTTCTGAGACACCAATAATTTTTTGGCTTTCCTATCTTTGTTGATCTTCATGCTAAGAATTTTCTTAGGAGGTCCTAAGTCTTTCATATCAAACTTTCTCAACAAAGATTTCAATCTATCTACCTCGTTCATGCTTTTAACAGCAATTAGCATGTCGTCCACATACATCAAGAAAATATGAGTTATCCTCGAGAACTTTGTAGTAAATGCAACAATCATACTCACAACGACTGTAGCCAATCTGAATCATATGAGAGTCGAACTTGTACCATTGCTGTGGAGATTGCTTAAACCCGTATAAAGACTTCTTTAGTTTACATACAAGATTTTCTGTTCTTGGTTCCAAAAACCCTTCTGGCTGCTCCATAAAAATTTGTTCCTCCAAATCACCATGAAGGAAAGCAGTCTTCACATCTAGCTGCTCTAACTCTACATCAAAATTAGCCATCATTGCCAAAACAATCCTGATGGAGGTGTGTCTGACGACTGAGGAGAAAATTTCATCATAATCTACTCCTTTCCTCTGTGAGTATCCCTTTGCTACTAATCGAACCTTGTATCTTTCTCTTTCCTTTTCTGACATTGCTTCTTTCTTTCTATATACCCACTTACACCCTATTTGTTTCTTCCCCTCTAGAAGCTCCACGAAATCTCATGTATCATTTTTATGCAGTGACTCAATTTCCTCCGTTATAGCCTCTGTCCATTTACCTTTCTCTTGACTACCAATGGCAACCTAAAAAGTTATAGGATCGCTATTGCTGGTAATGAGTGCATAAGAAATCAAATCCTCGAATCCATATTTTGTTGGTGGCTTGATAGTGCAACGTGGTCTATCTAAGGCAACACTATGATACTGCTCCACCTCTGGCCCAGAACTATTCGCTCCGTGAACTTTAATTTCTGTATTAACATTGTCTAGCTCTACTTGCACCACTTGGCTCTTGCTGCTGTCCTCGTCTGCATTGAGCTTCTCTTTATCTGGAAAAGCTTTAAACATGAATGCTTCATCAAAGATTGCATCCCCTACTTATCACCATCTTCCTTGCCTCTGGATCCCAGAATTGGTAGCCCTTTACACCTTTCATATAGCCCAGAAAAATGCATTTTCTTGATTTTGGATCAAGTTTGGAACGCTGATCACTAGATACATGCACATAAGTCGGACACCCAAATACTCTCAATTCAGAATAATCAACATCATTACCTGTCTAAACTTCCTCTGCAACTTTCCCATCTAGTACTGCTCGTGATCTGTTTATGACATAACATGCCATGCTCACTGCTTCTACCCAAAAACTCTTCGAGAGCCCTGCATTCAGCCTCAAACATCTTGCCCATTCTGTAATTGTTCTGTTCATCCTTTTTGCCACACCATTTTGCTGCGATGTCTTGCGAACTGTATAGTGCCACTGAATACCATGCTCTTCACAAAATATCAGAAACTGTGAATCTGTGTACTCTATATACCGTTGTTTGTCATCAAATACTTAATTTTTCTGCCTGCCTGGTTCTTTACTTCTGCTTTTCACAATTTGAACTTGGCAAAGGCTTTAAACTTGTGCTTCATGAAATATACCCTAACGTTTCTAGAGAAGTCATCAATGAAAGTAATGAAATACTGAGATCCACCTTTAGATATCTTCCTCACTGATCCTCAAACATTTGAGTGCACGTAATCAAGAATGCTCTCTGTCTTGTGCTTTTCCATCTTGAACTGTATTCTGGACTGTTTTCCAAGTACACAGAACTTGCAGAAATCCAGCTTGCATGATTTTACCCCCTTCAACAAATTCCTCTTATGAAGCTCAACCATGCTTCGTTCTCTTATAGGCCATAGTCGCATATGCCATAGAAGAGTGTCATTTGACTCAGATTCTGCTGTAGCAACTCCACCTATAACTGTATCCCCGTTCCGTTCGATGCGCTTCGCTCCTCTCACTCCACTTTGCGCCGGTATTGGCCCATTTGATCCAGGACCTGTGTTCCACTCTATATGAGCCACATACGCAACACATTCCAATGACCTTACATGATGTATCATTACTCATCAGAACAAATTCAAAATTACTAGAACGATATGAATGAAACCAATCCCGGTGAGGACACGTGTGATATGAACAGGCTGAATCAAGTACCCAACAGTTATTTAATTTTTTAGAATTACCTGCAGAGACTGATAACGTGTCTCCATCTCTAGAATCCAAGTCTTCTTCTACAACACTAGTTGAGTTTGAGGACCCATCACCTTTCCTTTCATCACCTTGCTTCTTATTGAGACACTCTCTTAAAGTGGCCCATCTAATAGCATTTGTAGCACTTGACGTTTTTCTTATTTTGATTCCTAGATTTTGATCTCGTGTTTCCTCTATAAGAACCACTCCTGTCCTTCCTTCTCTCACGATCCTGGTAGCTCTTTACGATCAACCCTTCACCCTGTAAAGTTTTACCAGTATGCAGTTTTCGCTGGTTGTAGGCTAATAGGGTTGATGTGATTTCCTCCAATTCAAGAGTCTCTTTACCCCACGTCAAAGTGATCACAAGATGATCGTATGAAGTAGGAAGTGAGCACAACAAAAACATTGCCTTATCTTCATCATCAAACTTGGTTTCAAGTCGCAATAGATCGCTGATTATTTTATTGAACATATTGGTGTGTTGAATCAGATCCGTACCCTCTAACATCTTCAGCCCGTACAGCAACTGCTTCAGATGCAGCTTGTTCATGAGAGAGTTCGACATATAACTCTCCAATTTCTCCTAAACCTCTGTCGGAGACTCAACGCCCATGACGTAATACATGATCTTGTCCGCCAAACAAAGTCGAATTGTACCAACTGCTCGTGCCTCGATCTCTTCCCAATCGGCATATGACGTACCCTCTAGCTTCTTCCCAGATAGTGTCTTCACCATCCCTTGCTGCACTAACAAATCCTTCACCCTTCGTTGCCATAATCCGAAATTTTCAGATTCGTCAAACTTCATCATATCGAATTTTGCAATCGAAGAACTTGCCATCTGAACCTGGCTTTGATATCAGTAGTTGGATTTTATGCGCAATAATAAAACGATGAAAAAGAAAAATTAACACACGAATTTTATATGGTTCGGCGGTCTGCCTACGTCTACGAGAGCGAAACGGAGATAATTTTATTCAGTAGTCAAAAATAGGATTACAACATATTATTTATATTAACATTAGCTTGGCCCATATAAGACTTTAAGACTCGTACAAGAAATACCCCTGTACCATATCGTCCCCACGTTGCCCCCGCACTCCCAACCCATTCAGCGTCCCTAACAACCAGACAGTGAATTAAACCCGTGCAAGGCCGTGCTGTTGCTCTGCTCCATTTCGTTCGATGCGCTCCTCTCACTCCACTCTGCTCCGCTCCGACATCGGCCTATTTGATTCAGGACCTGTGTTCCACTCTATATGAGCGACATGCACAAGAAGTAGGGTCTGGAAGAATATCACTTTCGTCCTTTCGATAGTTAACATTAAGCTCCAACGGAGTATCAACTAAAGAGGCTCAGATAAATCAGCCAACCTAATTAAGTCTTGAATATACTTAATGTTAATTTAAGAAGATACCATGTGATATATGAATATCTAAGTCAAGAAAATAAGTGAGATGTCCATGGTCTTTTATATAAAAAATCGAGTGAAGGTGCTGTTGAAGCTTTTGAACAAGAGAGTGATCAGATCCAGAGATAATAATATTATCCACATATACCAACAGAAAATCGATGACAACATTATTCTTGTAAAAAAACAGAGATGCGTTATATTGACGGTAACTAAAGAAGAAATCTAAGAGTTCGGCAAAACTTGTCAAACCATGCTCCAAATGCGTGCTTAAGGCCATCCAAAGAGTGTTTTAGCTTACAAACAGTGTTAGTCGAGGGAATAGTTATACTAGATGGAAGTTTCATATAAATATCTTCTTTGAGGTCTCCATGTAAAAATGTGTTCTTTACATCCATTTGATATAGAGGCCAAGATTGGGAAGTGGCAAGCGATGACAATAGGCGAATGGTGGTCATTTTGGTCATGGGAGCAAATGTGTCATCGTAGTCAATTCCATACTCTTGACGATTTTCCAAAACAATTAATTGAGCCTTATAGCGTTCAAGAGAACCATCGAAAGAATTTTGACAGAATATACCCATTTACTCCCAATGAGTTTCATAGTTGGGGGAGATGGCACAACATCCGAAGTTTGGTTGGCTTCAAGAGCCTCAAGTTCTGCATTGTCTGTTATTAACACTCTTGTTCCATAGCCCGTCTATAGGAGGTAGGAATAGAAATTGAGTTAAGGATAGCAGACGTAGAGCTATATGAAGAGAAACCATTTACTCCTAATGGGTTTCACAGTTGGGGACATGGCACGACATCCTAATTTTGGTTGGCTTCAAGAGCCTCAAGTTCTACATTCATTGTCTGTTACTAACACTCTTGTTTCATAGCCTGTCTACAAGAGCTAGAAATAGAAATTGAGTTAAGGATAGCTAACGTAGTGCCATATGAAGAGAAACCATATCTATTTGGAGGTCGAGAAACACGAGGAGTGAGATGGTGGATCGGGGGGGTTTTGAGGAGACGGTTGAGAAGGAGGCTCAAGAGCAATGATTGGTGTAGCATTTCTGCGAGTGTAAGCTACCTGGCTTGTACTGAGAGAAATTTGTAGAAAACTTAGGCAAAATAGAGAACACAAGGGAGAAAGAGCAATTTTTGAAACATAGAAAGATTGTTTTTTCAAAGAAAACAACATTACGAGAAATCCTAACACGATGTATCTTAGGATCGTAACAGACATAACTTTTTTGAGTCCCACCATATCCTAGAAGTGCACACTTGATAGATTGAGGTGTCAATTTCGTCTTTTCACGTGATGGCAAATGAACAAAACAAACACACTCAAAGGGACGAAGATAAGAATACGTGGGATGATGACCAGAGTGCTTATAAAATGGAGAAATATTATCAAGAGTGGAGAAGGCAATTGATTTATAAGATGAGCTACTGTAGGCAATGCTTCACACCAAAATCGAGAAAGAACAAATGACTCAATCAGATAGTATCTTTTTGATGATCTGAGTGAGAATGGATCTCTCTTCCCTAACATCCAAACATCACACCATTAGCCAGCCCTCACCACTGACCGCTACAGTCGTCGGCGACATCACGTCGATCGGCCAACCATTCACCGGCCTTACGCCACTACATAAGCCACATAATCAGGCGGCGGCCTTAGGTGGAAACCCTAGCACCGCCGCCCTAGCTGGAGACATAGATGCCGAGGTCGGAGAAGAGGCCTGAAAACAGGGTTGCCCGTTCCAGATTCAGAAAAATCCGGCCACCTGCCTAGCAAATGCGCCTGACCGGCGTTATGCGCAGGCGATTCCGGCCAGGGGGACAGAGTTGAGTGACCCACGCGCCGCCGGAACGGCGCCTGTCAGTCACGCGCCGGCGTCGGAAAATTAGGATGACGGGCAGAATGTCCCCAGTCCAGTAACGATGCCTGTTTTGCCGTCCAATGTGCCGTTATCACACAATCGGGGAAGGAAGTTAGTGGATGAATTAGATGTGGCCTTCAATCACCGTTTTTGAGTTAAGGCGAAGGAATTTGCAATTTCTGTTACTAATTTGGTGTTGTTAGAATGACCGAATGGGGCTCGAAGATATCGAATGCAATTAGCATGGGAAGGTTCGGTGCACGTTGGATGGTTAATATGGTGGACAAGTTGAGGGTGACTAGTAAGCATGAGGATTTCATTTCTAGATTCAATGAGTCTTCAAGAGCCTTCTTGGCACAGCGTTGTGCGAACCGCCGTGGTAGGTACTTGATGATAGCGCAGTTTGGGGATAGGCGTCGGAAGGGAGTTGTGATGGTGCCGGAAGGTGCGAATGGAGAAGGATGGGCATCAATCTCGCGGGTGTTTCAAGCTATTGTTGATTCTTTTGTTGCGGGGGATAAAGCCAAACGTCGACCTGTGAATGAACGTAATCGACAAGGATTGACTTATGCAGACATAACAGCAAACCTGCATGCCTCGAAACATGTTGACCAGCGGAGGCAACAACAAAAGGAGATGATGTCAATGTCAGTGTAAATGAAGGTCAGGATTGTTGTTTGAATAGGGCTGAAATTATGGCCCGTGTCCAGGAATTGAAAGGAGCATTGGAGGAATTGATTAGGCTAGTGGGAAGTGGGTATGAAATGGGTCCCAAGAAGTTGTTATGCTGCCACAGGTGTGGGGTGGGTATGGATGAGTATCCAGCTGTTGGAACACAAGCATCGGGCTTGAATAAGAAGGAATCAGCACATAATCAAGTTAAGCAGGGAAGACTCGAAATCAACCGGTTCTTTCTCGTATAGACAGGTTCTTGATATGCGGAGAGTGGGAGGCTAAGTATTCAGATGTCATTCAGAGAAGATTGGGGAGGGTGTACTCTGATCATTTCCCCATTATGTTAACTGGGAACAGGACGGGTGGAGGACGAAGGCCTTTTAGGTTCGAGAAAATGTGGTTGAAAGTCGAAGGTTTTAGGGAGCAAGTACAGACTTGGTGGACATCTTATGATATTAGAGGGTCTCCTAGTTTTGTGTTGGATCAGAAGTTGAAGTCTTTGAAAAGGGATTTAAAGAAATGGAATGAGGAGGTTGTGGGCAATGTGAACTGTCGTAAAATTCAGTGCCTTTCGGAGATAGATGAGTTGGATAGGTGGGAGGAGCGTCGAAGGTTGGCTGGGGAGGAGAAGGA
>NW_019230635.1:104509-126135 GCF_002742605.1 Olea europaea var. sylvestris
GGATGAGTTGGATAGGTGGGAGGAGAGTCGAAGGTTGGCTAGGGAGGAGAAGGAGAAACGTAGAGCATTAAGGGAAGAATTGGAGAGGCTGGTGGAGATGGAGGGCTTGGCGTCAGAAATCTAGGGTCAATTGGTTGAAAGAAGGAGATAAATGTACTAAGTTTTTTCATAGGATCGCAAATTATAATAGGCGTAAAAATTCTATCACAGTGTTGGAAGTGGATGGGATAACTTATGAAGAACCACTCGAAATTGGAAGTCAACTGGTGAACTTCTATCAGAATCTATATCGGGGGCAGTTTGAGTGGAGGCCAGAGTTGGAAGGATTAGATTTTTCTACAATCACGGAGGATGATGCCGATTGGTTAGAGCGACTTTTTGAGGAGGATGAAATCAAGGAGGTAGTGTTTAGCATGAACAAGGATAAGGCCCCTGGACCGGATGGTTTTTCGTTCTCATTTTACAAGGCTTGTTGGGAGGTGGTGCGATCGGAAATCTTGGATGTGTTTACATATTTTTTTGAACGTGGCAGATTCCAAAAAAGTTCTAATGCTACATTTGTTGTGCTTATCTCTAAGAAATCGGGGGCGACCGACATTAAGGACTTTCGCCCTATTAGCCTTGTCTGTGGGATGTATAAGATTATTGCGAAAGTCCTGGCGAATAGATTAAAGGAGGTGCTCGGAAAAGTAGTGTTCAAGTTTCAGAATGCTTTCGTAAAAGGTCGCCAGATTTTGGACTCTGTGCTTATAGCGAATGAATGCATTGATTCAAGATTGCGTTTGGGAATTCCCGGGATGCTATGTAAGCTCGATATTCAGAAGGCATATGATCATGTGAACTGGGGGTTCCTTTTGTATATGCTTAGGAGGTGCGGCTTTAGGGATAAATGGTGTAAATGGATTCAATTTTGTATTTCTACTGTTTCGTTCTCAGTTATGGTCAATGGATCGCCGAAGGGTTATTTTCGGAGTAGTAGAGGTTTGCGGCAAGGAGATCCACTATCCCCATTGCTATTTGTTATTTTGATGGAGGCTTTCAGTAGGATGTTTGAAAGAGCTGTGGGAGAGGGTTTGGTAAGGGGCTTTATGATTGGCCAATTGCAGGTGTCTCATTTGCTATTTGCAGATGACACGTTGATCTTATGCGATGCGGATGGTGAACAATTCAGGAACCTGCGTCGTTTGCTCCTATATTTTGAAGCGGTGTCTGGATTAAAAATCAATTTGGGGAAATCTGAGGTTATTCCATTAGGGGAGGTCACTAACATGGAGGAGTTGGTTGGCATATTGGGATGTAGGGTTGCACAATTGCCCATGTCATATTTAGGGCTCCCGCTAGGGGCACGGTTTGAAAGTACACATATTTGGAATGGTATTATGGAAAGAATGGAGAGGAAGTTTGCAGGGTGGAAGCGTATGTATCTTTCTAAGGGAGGCCGACTTACTCTTATTAAATCCACTCTCTCAAATCTCCCCACTTACTTTTTGTCATTGTTTTCTATTCCGGTTGTAGTGGCAAATAGATTAGAGAGACTTCAAAGAGAATTCTTGTGGGCAGGGCTAGGGGAGGAGAGGAAAATGCATTTGGTTAATTGGGGTACTGTCTGTTTGCCTATGAGGATGGGGGGGCTTGGAGTGAGGAGCCTTGTTTTGTTTAATAAGGCTTTATTGGGCAAGTGGTTGTGGCGATTTGGAGTGGAGAGGGAGAGCTTTTGGAGAGAAATCATTGGGGCAAAGTATGGTGTGATGGAGGGGGGTTGGTGTACGGTTGAGGGTCATGGCTCCTATGGGGTGAGCTTGTGGAGGTATATCCGACGGGGATGGAGTGATTTTAGCGACAAACTGAATTTTGTGGTGGGAAATGGCACTGATATTAGATTTTGGCATGATAGTTGGTGTGGCGATCAACCGTTAAAGGAGAGATTTCCTTCATTATACCGCATTGCGTTAGAGCCTGCTGCTATGGTGGGTGATGTATTAGACATTCATAATGGGGGCTTTAGTTGGAATATTACTTTTAAGAAAGATTAAAACTCAGTAGACATATATTCGCCTCCCGAATCAGATTGTAAGATCTTGATTGCGAAGGAAAATTAATTATCAATGAGTGTAAGGAAAGCTGGAAAGACTGAGAAAACCTCACTCTTTACACGGAGAAAATAAACCTATGTGAAACGACTATTGTCGTCAATAAAAGTAACAAAGTATAATGAGTATGAGATGCAACAGGTGCAAGACTCCAAGCATTACTATGAACAATATAAAAAATATATGAAGCACGAGAACCATAAGAAGGGAACGGTAAGACTTTATTCTTATCAAGTTTACATGAAGTACAATCAAAAGAAATAGATGAAACCGAAGCAAAAATTTTATTACCTAGCAAACCAAAGTTTAACAAGTAATGTTACATGTTAGAATTGGGATGTTATAATTTCTTATGCCAATCAAACATATCAAAAGTAATAGAATTACAAATAATAGGAAATAATGAAATAGGCTTCGGTGAAATAGGAAAGAGACGTCCCTCCTTAGGCCTCCTCATGATTGTCCTCCGGACTCTTGATCCTGCACAAGACAACCAGAAGAAGAAAAAGACACGATGCAATTGGTATCAACAAGTTGACCAATAGAAATAAGATTAGTAGATAAACTAGGAGAGAATAAGACATTAGGTAAATCTGATAATACATCTTCCATGATTGAGATGGGGTGTTACCATCAATAGTTTGTATATGGAGGGGTCCAGTGTATACTTTAAGATTACCATGCAATAGAGGATTATGAATCATATGGTTGGAAGCACCTGAATCTAATAACTAAGAAGGAGCAGTTGATGTATTACCTAAGATGCCTAAGGCACACAAAGTAGAAATAATCATTTACTGAATAATTTCAAGATTGATGGAGTTTTGGGAAGGACTGGAAGAGGCTGGACCTTGATTAGAAGCAGTTGGCAGAGGAGTAATGGAGGCGAAGGTGGCACAAGCAACATAACCTTCTCCGGACTTGTGCAGGGGACGAGTAGGACACTCCTTAATGACATGTCCAAGCTTCCTATAATAATTGCATATTTTTCTTGGATACTGAAGAGCATGTGACCAAACTCCTTACAATTGTAATACTATATACCAGACATATCCTGAGATTTGAATTTCTCTTGAGCAACATATGCAATAGAAACCGATACTACTTGATTATGATGATGTTCTAAAGAGGTATGAGTGATAAGTAACTGTTTCTCCTCAACAATGCATCTAAATAGTCATCCAACATTGGGGATGGATTCGCGATTCATAAAGCTAGACTGGATGGATTCAAATTCTGCTTGCAATTTCATGAGAAATTGATCCCTTTTGGTGACTTCATGCACAGCTTGGACAGTTTCCAAATTGTCAGGTGATACTGAAGCATGGATAATGTCTATGTACTCAGCCCAATGATTCGTAAAACTAGAATAATATTCTTTAATGGAGCGAAGTCCCAAGAAAAATTTGCCAATTGAAACTCCAACTGCAACCGTCGAGCATTGTTACTTTGAGAGTATAATTTCTTCAAGTACTCCCACATAGAACGAGTTGACTTGTAAGGCCTGAGATTAAGAATAATCTGAGCATCAACAGAACTAATGATCTATGCCATAATTCGGGAATCTTTGGTTTTCCAAGTAAGATATTTTTCCTTGTCCTTCTCCTGTTTCGACGATGGAATACTTCCATCAATATGTTCCCATAGATTGCCTTTTCCTTCAGTTAATAATTGAAAATGAAATGCCCATGAAGAGTAGTTCTTTCTAGGGAATCGAATGCAAACGGAGTCACCTTTTTCAGTCGACATTATGAACCCGTGTATAGTGCAGCCAAAATAATTAAATCGCAACTCAACCAAATAATTTTTGTCCGATCAAGTTAAATTAGTCCAACAAGATCCAACCAAACTCAACAACCCTACAAATATCCAAGTAAACTAATGGCTCAGCACAAAAGCTAAAAAAAAGACAGTGGCCCAAAAACTGTAGGCCCCCACTAATACGAAAAACTCCCAGGCCCAGCACAAGAGCTCAAACACGGATAGTGGCCCAAAAAAACTGTGACACACCACTTAGACCAACTCACAGAGATCGCATGGCGACAGGAGAAGAAGACCCACTCCGGCGACACTAGAAATGACGATCGGCGACCACAGGTGACAACCAATCGATCGCCAAAATACAAGAAGCAAGCATAGATGACACCGTCGTCGATGAAACTAAGAACGAGTGTTGATGCCCAACAAACTTAGCCCACACCGTAACCACACGCTCTAGGAAGAAGGTTAGGGCTCTGATACCATATAAAGTTTGCTGGATAATTCTTCCTCCTGTCTTGTTTCATATATATAGAGATTTCCAAATAAATTACAAGGAAACCTTAGCTGTACAAAAGGAAACTAATTTATACGAGGAAACCTATAAATCATGCCCTCTCCAATAGCCTTATAATATGATTCAAAACAGCCTGCCCGTCATTTTTTGAATTCTATCCGAGATTATCATTTTCTAATACCCTAGAGATTTCCCAACTAAGAAATGCTCCGTCAACATAAGATCCCTTAATATTCCTTAAGTTTCTCTACACATAACTGTACATTTAAGGCTTTTCTGTCTATCTCCTCCCCACCCACAAAGTGCAGATTTTAGAGTTTCTTCAAGTTGGGTGAAACTTCTTGTCCTTCAACTAAAAGAGTATCAATGCTCCCATTAACTAGCCTTTTGAAGCAAATCTGTTGCGTGAAACAGATGACATAGCCTCAAATTTCAGGCTGGGAATGAGATGAATTATATTCTGTGCGATCACTAGGTTTAATTACCTGTTATGTTACTTCGAGTTCACCTAAATGGAAGGATTTTCCTCTATTTCTTTGCCTTCTGTAAATTACCCTTTGCAGCTCACAGCCATCATCAACTAGCTTTATTAAGTTCATCGTGATAATTATTGATTTACTTATTTCTCTCCAAGAAGAATTAATCTTTGATGGAGAGTTGATCAGACCCTACTCAATTGACACGTGGGCCTGTTGGGTGTTAAATCATAATTTTGGTAGATTTTGATAAAAGTTGATGAAATGTGATTGAAAAGTTGTGGGTCCCTTGAAATATGTGGTTAAAATTAGTTGTTGACTTTGACTTTGATAAAAATCTATATTTCAATCTCCACCAAACAGTGACATGATTACCATAAACACCATAAATGCAATTTTTTCTTCCTTTCAACTATTTCATCAATTTAAAATTAATTTGAACCGAAGGTAGAAAATCTTTTGGCAAATATTTCTGCGAGTGCAAAAATCAGTATTATGTAATCCCCATTGCTGTATTAGAAATATCTATCTCTGTTCTCTATATGCTTTAATTACAGAATTTTCTGTCTCTATGGACAAATTTTTGTACTCTTCAACTGTATTTATTTTTAAGTCAAGGTGTTTATGTTTCCCTGCAACGTTTTAATTCTCATCACTGTTACGAATGATTTGACTCATTGTTTCCTCCCTTCTACCTTTTAATGAATGATTATCCATCAGTCTATCATTCGGGGGAATTTGCAATATGCTGCCATAAGTGCTTTAAGAAGACTCCCTTTGGATCCAGGAAATTCAGCATTTCTCCATCGTGCTACACAAGGGTTAGATTTTATCTGTTGGTTTTTGATTATCTAGAGTGATGCTATGCAACATGATGGTGATTTATGATTCATTACCGTGTTTATGTTGGTTATATCTGCTGCTGGCATTTTATCGTCTAAATCATGTTGCAGATCAATAAATTTCTTTTATATCTTCAAGATTGTGCTATCAAAATCTCAATTCATTCTAGGGATTTTGTTTAGTTATTACTGCTCTTTTCTATGTTAGCTGCTAGTATACCTGTGACTGCTTCAGCTAAAATCATTACCCTTGATTGCTAATCATTTTCATAAGCATGTTGGATCCAAATTGCTGAATTTTTAGTTTCTGGGTTTAGAAAGAAGAAAAAGATGAATGAAATAGAATAGACCAGCCACTTGCATAGCTTTCTGTTTAATATGGCAAAATAAAAGCGTAAGAAATCCCGAAATCGTATTTGCAATCTTTCCAGCGAAGAATTTGATAAATTTATTGCTCTTCACAATACATGATACCTACAAACCCCAGCCCATACCCTTCCCTTCAGAAGAATAAAAGGTCTGCTGCGGTGTGCTACCAAGCACGGTCTTCAGCTCCAATTGTTTGCATGCCAGTTTAGCTTTGATCCAAGCTGAGTATAATCGAGGCAGTAAGTTAACCAAAATTGATCACAATCTCGTAAGACGACTAAAAGACCAAAATTGATCACAATCTCGTAAGACGACTAAAAGCATACTCCCTCCATCCCATTTTTTGTACCTTTTTTGTGGGATGCTTAACAGCTTGAAATCTTTTAACTTCTTTTCTTATGATGTCCTCCTTTTGTCATTTACTTCAACTTTTTGTATCCATACTTTTGCTGAGATCAGATTAATTGAATATTCAGGAAATGCCATACATTCATCTTAGTTAAAGAACTATTCAGAAAACAAATTGGTTATATGAAAAGCAACTCAAAATGTGAGGATGGAGTATTGGAAATTAGATAAATCATTGGCCATGTAAGAGTTCATCAACATTTTTGGAACCCCAATTATACTTCATTGATCATAAACATTAAACTAAATTAGAAATTAAAAACTAATTTAGGACCTTTATTTAAACTTGAGAGCTAACAATTCAGTTATCTGAGAGCCTGCATGGTGTTTGGTAGTCTTTTAATTATTGAAATATTATCTGAGAGTCTCAATGCTGATTGTGATAGTTTGTCCCACTCCTACTGAATCTACTTCTTGTTGATTTTGAGGTCTCAAATTGAAGACATGATATTGAGAAGCATTTATTGCACGTATCCATCTACAAGTGCCTTTAAGTCTTGCTACTTTGAAAATCTCATCCCGCATGAACAAAGTCATCTTTTGTACACATATTCTATTGCTATATCTTCATTTTACATCTCTGGCCAACAATTTTCACGTCATTTCATATGTTGTTGCAGTGTTTTGTTTTCTGATCCAGTGGCTGTGAGACATTCTTTGGAAATTCTTTCAGAATTAGCAATGAAGGATCCCTATGCAGTTGCAATGGCATTAGGTAATTTGATTGTGACTAATTTCCACTGTATCTCGTATTACCATGGGTTATCTAGTTGTGGTATACATCGGTGTATGATTTAATTCTTACCTAAAAATGGTGTTTGTTCATATGCCCCTTTCTGGATTTGATTATGTGGTCTGGGTTTATATATGCCTAAGAGCATGAAATTAGGAATGATTCTATTCTAACCAAGTTGTCTGTTCTAATTAGATGAAGAGGTATATTGTGAAGAGGTATATTGTTAGAATATTTCCTAATGATACATATTCTTGATTTATTATTCCTGAGGAATGCCATCATCTATTGAATCAGGGAATGGCATAGTTATTGTAAACGTGGACCACAATGTCCTAAATTTAGCAGTTCAAGCTCCTTCGAAAGTACTGGATGCTTTGAGAATATAACAATTTGTCGTCTTTGAAGATTATTAAGATTCCTTTTTTTTTTTTTTTAATTTTCCTAACTTGCTGGTCTAAGTTTATATTTTAAAGTACTCAATCTCAATAAAGGGTGTGCTTAAACAAAATTCATGTGATGGTTTCATTTTTTCAACAATATTCTCAACTTAAAGCATATACAATTTTCAATGAACTACGTTGCGTCATTTATAAGCTTGAAATTGATTATTAAGGCAAACTAAAAGGCGTTACCTCCGGTGTACTTAATATTATCTTAAGGAACATTTGATTTCCTCTTTCAGATTCTGCTTGCTGAGGGAGTCTGTGCTTTAGATAACAGTGTCACTTAATCGCTTCACTTTTGCATTTTTTTGGGAAACGGTTATCCTCCCGTTATACATTAATCGTTGAGAACGTAATTAACGAGGGGCATGTGGACCACCCCTCAAAATCTGCAAGCCAGAGTATATCTATATTTTATTTTTATTGGTCGTTTGACATACTAAATTTCTGCATGTCTGCCAAAAGCTAGCAAAGTAACCAAGATAATCTTTAAGAGGATCAGTTTGGTTTTGAAAATATTTATATTTAAAGAAAAATGTCAATTTGCCTTGTAGAGAATATTGGGCTTCTTAATACTGAATTTCTTGTATCCAAGTCAGGTTCTGAAACCATGACCTTTGTTTTAGCTTGATAGGCCATAATTGTATATGCCTTTTAGGTGCTTGGACTTTTGCGATAGATCAACTTGGATGAATCTATTCCACTTAGATATAAGTTTGAGATTGACATTAATGAAGGTATTCCAAATGATTTCACTAGTACTATGACTTCTACTTAAATATTTCTTTGAACCACCACTTTTCGCCAGATCTGTAGGAAACTGTTGCAAAAGGTTGGGAAACTTTGTGCAAAGTGCTATGTTAATTCTGCTTTCATCTTCAGTATTTTGGGTCACTCCATAGAATGTCTAATGTTATATTGGAGTTTATGTGTTTTGTTGCCCTGCGTTAATGGAACCTGTTTTTCACACACCCCCTTTTCTTTCTTTCCATCTCTGCTTATTTTTTCTTCTTCCCTATTTTGTTCTGGGGGAAAGGGTAGTTGATAGCGTCTGGAAAATTATTGAACTAGTCCAAGAGTGTGACAGCTAAACCTATGGTTGATGACATGGGCCATAATTTGTAGTCAGATGCATATGAATTGTGGTTTAAACATTTTCTCATAGAAGTAATTCTTGTTATGGATTTCATGTTTTTGTATCTCATTCCCTCTAACAAAAATAAAATATTGGAGTATATTTGTCATTTCTTGCAAAAAGTACATTTATCGTGTCTGTCATCAACCCTACATTTATATATACCTCTTTCATGATAATATATTGAGTCACCTATTTGTACAGTATCAGGTTAAACTTGTTGATTTTGTGTTTATTTTTTCACCAATTTAAACTCTTCTTTTGCAGGAAGGCATGTGCAATCTGATGGTATGGTCGATGTCCTTTGGTTTCCTATCCTTATTTATGATAAAAACTGGCTTGAAATCTAATTCCAGATTCTGCTCATTAATTTTTTTTATGAATTAGGGGCTCTGCAGGATGTTCTCCACTTGCATGATGTTCTTGCTAGGGTTGCACTAGCCAGGCTGTGCCATACAGTAGCTAGAGCTCGAGCATTAGATGGTAAGCATATTTTGGATAATTTCCAATTTTGTGCCTTCAAACGAGTTAATGAACTCTGTCTCATATTTTGGATAAAAATATGCACATTCTCAAGGATGAAATTCTGACATTTTCAAATGGATTTGAATGCAGATCGGCCAGACATCAAATCTCAGTTCAATTCTGTTCTCTATCAGCTACTCTTGGATCCCAGTGAAAGAGTTTGTTTTGAGGCTATTTTTTGTGTATTGGGTAAATTTGATAATTCAGAGAGGTATGCAACAAACACAAATGGTGCTTCTGACTTTTTCTCCCGATTGTTTGTTATCCACTGCTAGTAAATTTATTTACAGTACAGAAGATTAAATGCGTGTTTTTTCTATTTCCTAACTCTTACTTTTCTACTCTTCCACTCAATATAGGACCGAGGAAAGAGCTGCTGGATGGTATCGTCTAACTAGAGAAATTCTTAAGCTTCCAGAGGCTCCTTCTGTGAAGGACTCAAATCCTGAGTCAAAAAAAGACAAATCTTCAAAGACAAGGCGCCCACAACCGCTAATCAAACTTGTCATGCGGAGGTGTGGAGCCTTCTTTCAATCTTGAATATGTGTACATATATAATTGCATACAGAACACACTTACAGTTTAGCTTCGCACTTCTGCCTTATTGATTTCTGTGAAGTGAGTAGTTTCACTGGCAGACTTAGAAGTTTCTTTAGTAGGAAAAGGGGCTTTTTTAAGGCAATCCCTCTTTCAAAGGTTACTAGCGACATTTATCAAATGTAACTATTTTCACTTCACATACCAAGGAGGTCAACTTATGGGATAGATCCTCCTTATTCCGGGTATGCTAGTCTGTAAGCAAGAAACAAACGAACCGAGTGTGAATCAAAGAATAAATGTTCTTCTGAAGTCTCCAAAGGAGAAAGGCGATATTTACTTCTTGACAATGAAAATCCAGTCCATTCATTTGTATTCCAAGCACGATATCTGAAGTATTTACTTCTTGATTACTCAGTATAGATTGCTCTTAAGAAGATCATAGCTTACTCACACACACACACACACCATATTACCTCAGAAACTTTGATTTTTCTATTTTGGTGGAACGGTATGGTCCATTTAGGAATACCTTGTGCACTACTTGTTCTTTTTTTTCTGCCTTGCTTTCAGGTTGGAAAGTTCTTTTCGTAGTTTCTCGCGGCCTGTACTGCATGCAGCGGCAAGGGTTGTACAGGAGATGGGTAAAAGCCGTGCTGCTGCTTTTTCTTTGGGTTTACAGGATATTGATGAGGGTGCTTATGTAAATACATACTCTGAAGATTCATATGATCCAGATATAAACCCGACTGCACAATCTGAAGGTAATGAATGCCTAAAAATATTCCAGTAACAGTTCAAAGTGTTTTGACTATTTAAACAACAGAAATCCTTGATCATAAGATCGAATCTTTTCATTATGTGTAAGATCATGAGGTTATTCTGTGATTGCTTGTATATGTTTCAAATGTGGTTCTGTCTCTACACTAAACAGCCTGTTCACGAGATTTTTCCATTGGAAAGGGAGCATGATGTAGGTGTAGAGATTTGTTAATTGGTATTCTTGTTTTCTGAACCGAGCATGGTTGGGAACATTTTCTTGTGAAACCATTATCAGAAGGATTAAGATAGATTTAAAGGATAATGATAGATTTTAACTGTAAGGAGGGCTCTGAATGCTGGGTTTGCACTTCCAAACCTTGAAATGGTATAGAACTTTTAGATAACTAAAGATTTTTAGTTTGCCTTGTGTGTTAAATATCGTTCTGAATATTATTGAAACGTTGCGATCTAAATTTTTATTCATGGTATGTAAGTTACAAGATATATATAACGCAGGAGTTGATTTGTAGCATTCTGAACTAGGAAACAATCCCATTGTCCCCAAATTTGAGGAAAAAAATAAGCGAATAATCAAAATAATATCAGACCTAATATTCTGTAATCTATTTTTCGAAAGTAATCAAAGAATTATTCTAACACTTCCATTCAAGCTGTGCGAAGATATTTTGCATTCCAAGCTTCCTAGCAATTCAATGGACGCTTGTATGGTAATCCTTTTGTGAGTACAACTGCCAGTTGACTAAAAGATGGTACATATGGAGTGCAAACTTGCCTAGAGCAATTATTGACTAATAAAATGTCTACTAAACCCCATGTATTTAGTTGTGTTATGCTGGGTTGGATGGTGCACTACATTTAATGGTTGGTTTATAATTGCAATAAAGCATCACTGAACTCCTTATTCCCACTTTCAATTATTAGAGTATTAATTTTAACCATAGTAGTTCACATATTCTTTGAGCCATTGCCTTGAATTCTGCCTCCACGGTAGAATGAGCAACCACCAGTTGTTTCTTACTTCTCCAAGCAATTAATTTCCTCCTAAGAAGGTACAATAGCCAGTAGTTGATTTTCTCTGTCATTGAGCCAGTCCACTCAGCTATCGACTTACTATTTTAAGCTCTCTAATTTTCTGAATGAAGAGGCCATTCTGTGGAGTGCTTTAAAGATATCTAGAAAGAGCATGTACAAACTATCGCCACACTCACTGCACAGGCTATTTCCTGTCTTATGTGTGTGATTAGACTTCCGACCATTCTTTGATACATCTCTTGATCAATACTCTTCCTTTTTCTTTTCCTTTTTTCTTTCTCTTAATTGTTGATTAGACTTTATCGGAATACCAACCAGTTTGGTGCTGACCATACTTGTTCTCTCAAAGGAGATCTCGAGTGTACTTTTCTTGAGAGAGAGTTGAGATGTGGCCATTTCAATTTCCAGAAAAGATTTTCATTTTTCGAGGTACTTGATCTCTAGTTCTTTTGCCAGATATGTCTTTAGCTCTAGGTGCAAATGTCTCGTGGTTGTCTGTACAATAAGTTTGAGTGTATCCGTTTACTACAAAATTTTCCTTGTATTAGTCGAGTGATTTGTCAGATTGTACTTCACTATGAAATTTTTTCACAGGGCATATGTATTTCTCCCTCTGGTAAATAGACTATCTCCCAGGTCTTATTTTTGTAGTGCTTTTATCTCGTTCATGGATCCTCTCCACGATTTTGAGGTTAAGACTTCTTGGACAGTTGGAAATTTTCTGAGTAAGAACTTCTGAGAGAAATGCTTGGAAATAAGTTGAAAGATTCTCCATGGACACAAAATTTGGCAAAGTGTGTCGAGTACAAGCTCTAATCCCTTTTCTAAGGGCGATTGGTAAATTGAAGTTAATAGGGGAATCAATTTCAGAACTAGAATCAGGAATTGGATCATTATTTTCATTACCTGTGTCAAGGATGATAATTGGAGCAAGCGAAGTGATGAAGAACTTTTTCCATCTGGATTACACATTAATGGAGTTCTGGATCTCTCAGCTATGGCTTCTTTATCGGTGGGTATATTGTCAGAATTTGCAATATGGTTTCAGCAAGAATTTTGGAGTCACTGGTTGTTGGCCAGTGGGATTTTGGCTGTAAGGAATTGTATATAGGCTACTTGGTTTAATTCTTAGGTTTTGATCAGTGACTGATCCACTATCCTGATCCTATCTATTTTCATCTAGAAGAGCATGATTGATGCTCAACAAATTTTTTTTTTTGTCCATAGTGACATAATGCTTTCTTGTGGGTTAGTAACAGCATTTCTATCCTTTTAGAGTTGAAAAGTATCCAAAAATTGTTCATCTTACTGTTTGGGGATCCTACTTTCATGCAAGAAGTTGGATATGAGCGTGGCTTTTTTGTGGTAAAGATCCTCTTCATTGGAAGTTGGGAAATAGTATCATAAATTTATTAAAAAATGTTTGGGTTCCCAATATTGGGATGATATTAAACTCGTGTGATGGGTTCTGATGAGTAACTGATTACATTTTATGGCCAGAAGCTTCTGCCATTGTTTAGAACTTCCTCAGGGGGAATGCATCTTGAGGGTTGCCTCGTCTTCTTTATGAGCCTTACAGCATAAGCCTTGAGGTTTAAGCCTCATGATGGTCAGTGTGTGCTTCACACTCTTTGCGCTGTATCTTCTTTTTCATACCAACCTCAGCCTTTTGACTTTTTTTTTATTTCATAGCCTTGATTATTTTAAGGGCCTTTCGAATTTGTCTTGAGCATTTCTTAAACCTAAAGCTAGGAAGAAATGAATAGTAAAATTAGAGAACAAGTGAGTCCAGAATTGGCCCGTTGACCTAGCCTCTTACAACAGACAAGCGCCAAGTGAACTCGTATTTTTTCGGTGGTAGACACACAGTTAAGAGAAATAAGAGCCAGAACATCACTGTTTTCTTTGACATATATATTTGTCATTGTTGTTTTCTGTTAGTGTAATTTCTTTCTGAAAAAGTCGAAGGAAGCAAAATTCTTATATAGATGTTCAGTTTAATTTATTATATGCTTGCTTCTTTATACTCGTGTTTCTAGTTACACATTAGACATCTAATTTTATTGAAATATAATATTATATATATTTTTTCATTTTCTTTGAATTATTTTATTTGTTTTGTGTGTTGAGACTTACATCTCATTTGAGGACTGCATAAGTTGATATTATACTGGCTGGGTTTTCACTCTAAATATGCATTGGATGCATGAAATAGCCTGTTGACTCTATGAATTGATCTCTGGTCACTTATGGTGGAATATTTTCTGCCTTCTCCTGCACAGATTCTACATTTCTTCTTTTTTGTCTCTCTGTTAGGTATTCGTAGAGTTCCCTCAATATCTAATGGAATGGGTAGCAAGGACACAATTGCAAGTTTGTTGGCTTCCTTAATGGAGGTGGTGCGAACAACTGTTGCGTGTGAATGTGTTTATGTGCGTGCAATGGTGATAAAAGCATTGATATGGATGCAAAGTCCACATGAATCTTTTGATGAGCTGGAATCGATCATCGCATCTGAGTTATCGGATCCAGCTTGGCCAGCAACTTTATTGAATGATGTATTGCTTACATTGCATGCTCGGTTTAAGGTACTGGGGGAGTGAGTTAGAAAAGTAATCATCTATTTTGATATTGTTGTTATCCTTTTGCTGCTGTAAGCTTAACCCTTATATGTCACATGCATTCTTACTGTTCTGCACAATTCGTAATAAAATGGATATAGAGCCTCATGTATCAGTCCTCCATTCTTGAAACCCTCTCTTCTCGTTGCTGTGATTTGGTTTCTCATTCCAATTTTTGGTTTTTTTGCAAATGGTTACGTCAATAAACAGCTTTCACTCAAATGGCTAGTATACATGTACGTTTTAGGAGCTTTAAAGAACTTAATGCTGAGGGATTTTTAACTTCCACTATTTTTTACTACAATTAAGAATGCAAGGCCTGGATTGATCTCTAGCTAATGATACTGGAGTGTTGTTGAGAGGTGATAAGCTTAGTTGGAGAAGATCTGAAACAAACATCAATATGAGCACTTGAAAAGGTTTTGGATTTTTAGAATTGATTGGATGATCGTTAAATGTACTCCAGAGCTTTGCTTTTCCCTATGCATGAGATTGATTTTTTTTGGTCTCACTATTCTTGTCTATTAAAAATGTATAATTTTGCCTCAAATTTCGATTTTGAGGAAAAGTTTCTTATTTTTCTTGTCTTTTTTGTCCTTTCTGCTTGAATGAACTTGTCGACTTGTCCCCAGTTCTGTACACGGACAAAGAATGTCTGAGACCATAGGGTAGCGCATTATAGTCTTTATCAGTGCATTATAGTCTTCATCTGAATGACTGTTCCCTTCTAATTGTCTGATGTAGAAAAGAAATTTTAAACAATTACAATTCAGAATGTTTTCTATATTGGTTGATTTTTTGTGCTGTTCAGACGTTTCTTTTCCTATATTTTGATGGTAACTTGGGAATGCCTATTATAAAACATGAATATTTCTTTTTACCTTAATTCTCTCTCTCAATAGCATAATCATTGCTTTCTTTGATCCTTAACTCGTCTTATTGTCGGGAGTTTAGGTCTCTCTCTCTCTATATCCCCCCCCCCCTGTTTGTGTGTGTATGTGTGTGTCCATATGCATGTCTGGGTGCGTGTTGCTGGTCTTTGAACATGCTGTAGTTTTCCATAGCTTTTACCTTTCAGGAGTAGGCACTTGCCATGTACTTAGTACTTACATGTTGTGTTTTATGTTTATTAGGCTACTCCAGATATGGCAGTCACCCTTCTCGAAATTGCTAGAATTTTTGCGACTAAAGTTCCTGGGAAGATCGATGCTGACGTACTTCAGCTTCTGTGGAAAGTAAGTTCTGACAATCCTGTTAGATTTCATTGCTTAAATGATATAATTTTTATAGTAATCTTTCAACTACATTTATGCTGAGGTGGAATGCTGTGAAAGTCGAGAAGTTTGACACTGTTGCTTCATAGTATGTTGATAATGGTATATAATTCCAAAACGGTTAAATTAAATATCAGTCACTTATTATTTTCTCTCATGCTTGTTTTTGTTTGACTTGTTTGTCTAAGGATCACAAACTTTCTTGCTTGCAGCTTAGTATGTATTTTTTTGAATTTTTAAGACTTGGCTCTCTAATTCTCTCTTCGACTGCAGTAGTATTTATGTTGTAGCTGGTTCGTCATGGGTGTCATTTAATTTGGTCTAACTGCTACGTGGTTGCTAGACTTGTCTGGTTGGAGCTGGTCCTGACGGAAAACACACAGCTCTGGAAGCTGTCACCATTGTTCTTGATTTACCACCTCCCCAACCTGGTTCCACCTCTGCGCTTACCTCAATTGATAGGGTGTCTGCATCTGATCCAAAGTCAGCTCTCGCATTACAGAGATTAGTTCAAGCAGCAGTAAGTGTTTTACTCAATTAATAGGATTCTATATGTTAAAGCTTAATAATTGGGGATCTTTAGATTTCATCAACCCCATGGTTGTATTTTCCCCACACTTTTCGCAGCATATTTTTTTCCCCTAATTGTAGGTTTGGTTCCTTGGAGAAAATGCAAATTATGCTGCTTCTGAGTATGCCTGGGAGTCGGCAACCCCACCTGGTACAGCATTGATGATGTTAGATGCCGATAAAATGGTAGCTGCTGCCAGCTCTCGGAATCCTACACTTGCTGGTGCTCTGACTCGGCTCCAGAGGTGTGCTTTCAGTGGCAGCTGGGAGGTACATAGTTTGACCTTGCTATTATTCGAATTAGGCCCATAACACAACGTAAAAAATTTTAAAAAGTGAACCTTTTTTTGCATGATCTGTTCTTGTTGACTCTTTGTTATGGATTCTTGGAGGTGTTTATTGCCCACAATAAAATCATACCTTTTATCAGGAGATAAATGGATTCGAAAATATATTTCAATCAACTCAGCAATCAAATTGAGGGGAGAGGAGTGTTCCAATAGCTTATTCTGATAGTATTCAACTTATGCTTTCTGGTTTTCTTGATTTTCTGCTTATGGATGCATGGAATACATTTAAATTATGATTGCAATAAAATTACTATGTGATTTATAGTGCTCAGATGGAAGTCATTTCTTAGTATTATGGATATTTATGTACTTTTGATGACTTGAAATCTTTTGACTCAATTCCTCCAGGTTCGCATCATTGCTGCTCAAGCTCTTACTACGATTGCAGTTAGATCTGGAGAGCCTTATAGGCTACAGATCTATGAATTTTTGCATGCTTTAGCACAAGGTGGTGTCCAATCTCAGTTTTCTGATATGCATGTCAGTAATGGAGAAGATCAGGGAGCAAGTGGTACAGGCCTCGGATCCTTAATCAGTCCTATGTTGAAGGTCCTAGATGAAATGTATAGTGCTCAAGATGAACTCATAAAGTGAGCAATGAAATTTATCTTACATCTTTCAGATGTAACACCTTATAAAATTAAGACTGTAATATGATTATTAAACATTTTCAATTTGAATGTGCAGGGAGATGCGCAATCATGACAATGCCAAAAAAGAATGGACAGATGAGGAACTTAAGAAACTATATGAAACTCATGAGAGGCTGTTAGATTTTGTTTCACTATTCTGTTATGTTCCAAGAGCAAAATATCTTCCTTTAGGGCCAACAAGGTAGATCCTTCTTTCCACATGGCTTGCGTCTTTTAGTCAATTAGGAGTTAAGCTTCTTAAATGTCACTTGAAAGAAAAGTATAGCCTCATGGAATCAGTTTACTTTGCCTCTCAGATTTGCCTTTTACATTATCCATAAATGTCAAGCCAAAATTATATGAATTTGATGTGTGGAATTAAATCAATTGACTAATCTTTCTTTTTGTTCGTTGTTGAGTGTGCTCGACCCATTCATGACTACGTCTTCTTTGATTTAGTCGTGATCTGTTCTTCCTTTAAAATGAACTTGATATTAGAACAAGTTAAGTCTTTCTTGTGAAATTAAGCATTTCGTTGTTCCTAGTACAAAATAGAATCCCCCTTCCCAGTTCCACAATTTTTTAATTTACATTGATTGAAAGAAAAATTCATATTGGACAACAATTCAGCCTCACTATTTTCTCTTTTTTGGTTTATTTTACTTTGCAAACAGCGCAAAACTTATTGACATCTACCGTACCCGCCATAACATAAGCACATCAGCTGGTCTTGGCGATCCTGCTGTTGCCACAGGGATATCTGATCTTATTTATGAAACTACCAAAATGAGGATGGCGGACCTTATTCCTGAAACTACTCAAATGAAGCCATCTGAATCAGATGGCCTTGATGATGACCTTGTTAATGCTTGGGCAGCAAACCTTGGTGATGATGGCTTGTTGGGAAACAATGCACCTGCTATGAACAGGGTGAGAATCTTACCCATTCTGGTGGAAGTTCTTCATCACCCATGTTGGGATGGGATATTCCTGTATTTTATTTTTCACCATATTAATTTGTGTATTTGGAAAAAGTAACTCTCTACTTTCAAACTTTGAACATAGACCCTGGTAACCTGTCATTTTAGGTTTTTACTAGAACTTTTTATGCTGAAGTATGTTTAGTTTGAAATTCTATTAGGGAACTGGAAATGAAGTCATATACACAGTCACTGTCAAAGAGTTACACACCAGCTGGTTTGTCTTGAAGTAACCCAGTGAAGTTGGGATCTTTAAACCTATTAAATTAAGTTCATAAATTCTCTTTTTATCTTTGGATATAAGTGTCAAAACACTGGACTTCATTATATTGTAAGAGATTTGAAACTTCGTTTCTTTAGTTGTGTGACTTGTGTCTGACAAATCCTTTTGATCTCTGTCTCACATTAGGTCAACGAATTTTTAGCTGGTGCCGGTACTGATGCTCCAGATGTTGAGGAAGAGAACATTATTTCCAGACCTTCTATGAGTTATGATGATATGTGGGCAAAGACTCTCTTAGAGACGACAGAAATGGAGGTTGGGAATCCTAATCTGTTGAATGGTCTTGCTTTAATCTTAAATTTGTTTGTGGGAACTCAATATTTGGGAACTTTCGTTGTTTATACAGGAAGACGGGAGGTCATCTGGGTCTTCTTCCCCTGATTCATTAGGATCTGTGGAGACATCCATTTCATCTCACTTTGGAGGAATGAGCTATCCGTCATTGTTCAGTTCCAAGCCATCTACTTACGGAACTTCGCAGTCCACGGTATGCAAATTAATGCATTGAAAAATATTTTTGCTTCTGTATGGCAATGGTTATAATTGCAGTTCTGGAATCAAGATATGAATTATCTTAAATTCATTTTCATGATATGTATATCATGTGTACGTGTGAAATAGTATTAAAATTCTTCCAAACTTGAACTTTGTTTGTATGAACTCGTGAATGAAAAATGGAGATGTTTCTCCAATTAACCCCTGAGAGACTAGACGTGTAGGATAGGTTGTTTTTGCCAAAATGAAGCCACACTTTCCTGTAGTTGCAAAAGAAACCAATAGAAATCGTGAGAAAAATTTAAATCATATTAACACCTGCTATTTCTTCTTGATGACCTTCGAGGTCGTCTAAAATTCAGCCACTAGAGAAGTAGAACGTCGCATAAAACTGCATAACATCTAAACGGAAAACAGTTCCAATAATAACTTTTATTCTTTCAACTTTCCGAGCCTTGAATCAGTGTGAAAATTTAAATCTGCACCACCTGCTTCATCTACTTCTGAGAATCCACTTCTTGTCATGGATGTCTTCAATTCTATGATTTTCAATTAGTTGCTCCATTTCTATATTTTTCCTTTTTTTCTTTTCTTCTTGAACTTCATTTGCCATTTTCCTTTTACCCGTTATATTATCTGTCTAGTTTTTTGGTCTTAAAAGTAATATCATAACTAGATTAAAAATCAGAATGATGACAAATGAAAACTTAGAATTTCACCTCCTTTATTTTGCTTTTTGTTTCCTTTCTTTCTAATAACTTCCTTTACAAAAGCATCCATGGATGTCTATAGACAAGGGGATTCAGGAAGGCAAGGATCTTCTTTTTTAATGATATGTTCATAATCTGATTTTATGTCCAAACGATAAATAGAACTACAAGTACCACCATTTTCTTTCCTGTTTCTCTGCAATAACTACAAGTTAATGTTGTGTTATACTGAACCTGATAGGTTATATGTTGAACAATTTGATCTAAAAGTTTGTGCTGTTAGAGATTCCAATATATATCATTTTAATTTTTATCTTCAACATGCCTCCTCCAGTGTAGACTAGGTTCATTTTTTCCCATCTCATTTTTTCCCATCAAAGCCTTCCACGTGCACAATTTTGAATATATGGGTGCTGGCGGTACTTGAACGCGATTTTTGGACAATATATTTGCTTAAATGACCGTATAGACACGAGGGATTTAGTTTTCTAGCTCTGGGAATGTGTTATTTTTTTTAATCCACTGCTAGAGTGAGTAATTGTTTTTAAAAGAAAACCAAAAAGAACATCTTTAGAGGGGGGCTAGGCTGAATTTCTAAAGGCAACAACTCTTACTGGTTCAAGTGAAACCTATCTCCACAGAAAATGGATGGATCCCCTCGCTTACCAAGTCCAGTGACAAAATTAAACACAATCATATCATATAGATGAACTATCAGTATTAAAGAGATCCAACTAATGCAGTATGTACTAAACCGACAATCAACGATCACTAGAACTATAGAATTAGAGAGAATAGAGGAGAAAGGGGAGAAAGAAGAAAGGGAGAGGAGAATTGGAGAGAGAAAATATTGTTTATTGAATCCTCAATTGTCTGCCTAATGCAATGCATAAACCCACACGTAAGGTTTTAAATAAGTTCAATTTAAGTAGGAAACCAAACAACAAAATAATATAACCCTACAGGATTATGGTGCCAACTCTTGAAATTATATCTTTATCGATCTCCATCAATCATACTTTTTCCATGGAGTTCATAGGAGATAAAGTTCTGGACGGTTGTGCAGAATGGCCTCAATTAGCCAAGTGGTCTGCCACACTGTCACCTGCTCTAAAAATGAGAGAAAAAGAAACCTTTTAAAGGTGCAAACAAGTTTAATTTTTCTTCTAATATTTTCTTGGTAGCAAGATAACGAGACATGAATTCACTGTTAACTTATATCCCTACTTGAATTAACAGTATAAGGTGAGATGAAGACACATGGTTTTGAAAATTCGGACCATGTTCAATTTCAATTGTTTTACCTAAATCGTTAATACAATACAGATAAGCTAGGTCACAATTATTGCCCTTGACCTGTCTTATCTTTAAACTGTCACTTTATTACTCTCCCGTCTCACATTATACTTGTTCCTGTTAATATACTATTATTATTATTATTTTTTTATTTTTTTATTTCTTTATTTTTTTTTCAAATTCTGATTCATTTCTGAAATGCTAATGGCTTCGGGCCGGTAGCATTTTTTGCTACGTTTTATGCAACAATGGATGGAATTGTGCCCTTGTGCCAAATATTGGATGGATAGGTTCAGACAAGATTTTGATGCATTTGAGTTGCTCATGCAGGAAAGATCAGGTGGAAGCAGATATAGGGCATATGAGGGTCCTGGATCCCCGGTTGATACTATACCTGTTTTTATCAAAGTTTACTGGTGAAATGAAATCAAGTCTTACTTTTCACTGTTTGCAGATAAGAGAAGAACCTCCTCCATACTCTTCCCCTGTTCATCAAAGATATGAGTCATTTGAAAATCCGTTAGCTGGCTCGGATTCACATAGTTTTAGTTCACACGATGAGGAACGAACGTCTTCGGGAAATTCCAAATCCGGGAGTGCACTATATGACTTTACTGCTGGTGGTGATGATGAGGTACATTCAAGATCAACTACTAGTTATCATCATATTCTAATGTGATGGTTTATTAAGGAACCAAATCTGGAAGTCTGTTTTCCCTCCTCTCTGTATATGAATTTTATTGACTCTTTGTTGCTTGCAGCTA
>NW_019230635.1:126314-128150 GCF_002742605.1 Olea europaea var. sylvestris
GTTTATTAAGGAACCAAATCTGGAAGTCTGTTTTCCCTCCTCTCTGTATATGAATTTTATTGACTCTTTGTTGCTTGCAGCTAAATCTCACAGCTGGAGAAGAAGTTGAAATTGAATATGAAGTGGATGGATGGTTCTATGTAAGTATAGCACACACTGGAAAATTTTCTAACTTCCTCATTAATGGAACAGGGTGTGTTTTTTCCCACTGTGGTTAATTTTAATAATCCTCCAAAGCTCCACACTTGCAATCCTCATATATCTTGACTTTTGCTTGCTGAAGGAAATGATGTTTGATTTTTGCAGTCATAATGTCTAGATTTCATTTTATTGACTCGGAAATAAGGAAAGATAGTTGTTAGGATTTTCTTCTGCTGTTGAAATCATTGAGTAGTCTGAGAAACTAGGTTTGAGGTGAACTTTAGTCCCTAAAAAAATTTATATTTTGAATTTCAAATCAGATGGATTCATATCTGAAAGAGGTTGACAATATTTTTTCCGAAATTGACTTTTTGTCCCTTTGTTTGTCAACTAGTTCCTTTTATAAGTACAATTAAGATGGTCTTAACAAAAGATCAAGAAGCTATTATTTGGTTTATGGATATACCTAAACAAGAATGACACTAGTTGAATCCTCCAAAGATATGATATTGTGGTATCATTACCAAAGGGGTTTTCTGATGTTCCATTATTATCATTTTGCCTTTGTTGTGTGAGATTCTATTCTGCCTCTTACCATATATTGTTAAACCTTTAGAACCCTAGACTGATAATTTTGTTGATTAAATTGAATATATTAGTGATTTTTTATGATTACTAAGTCTCGAAAACAAACAGCTTTCAGAAGCATGGTTTCTGGATGCAATTTAGTCTGGCAATTATACAAATTTATGCAGGATCATGCTGTAAAGTGGAATAAGCAAGCTATCAGCTCTCATAATCTCAACATTTGAGTTTTCCGAGTATAATTGAGTTTGGACGTTCTAGCCCAAATATTCACCTTGTAAACATAAGCGTCTTGTCTGAGAAATTATTCTTTAATTGCTTTAGAAGGGGAAACTATTAGGGTATTAGGGCTCTATCTGCATATGTTTCACTAATATGTTGCCTGTTGCAGGTTAAGAAGAAACGCCCCGGGAGGGATGGGAAAATGGCTGGGCTTGTTCCTGTACTCTATGTCAGTCAATCTTGATGCTGTTGACACTTCGAATAGTTTATTCCGTGGTTTGCACAAACTAAAACATTCTTGAAAATTCTCAATGAGTAAAAAGTATTGGAGAGACATGGAGCAAAGTTATTTACGCGGAAAAAATTACTACTATGCTATGATTAGCCTGATTCGCTTATAACTCATATTTTGTCTTGGAGATTGCTGCTTGTACCATAGCCGCATTCAGTTGGTTGGCTTCAGAACTTGCTGCTTGTGCAGTTGTTAGTATCGAAGCACCAGATTCTTTGTACTTCGATCCACTTATGTTTGTTCTTTTTTATCGTGTATCTTTTTTGATGTGATGGCTCATTTATCCCGAGTTTATGTATCGGGTTTTAGGTACGAGTTCTAAATCTTTATCTGTACATACTTTTTACCAATTGCGTGAGAAAATCATACCTTTATAGAAAGCTAAGATTTTTGCCGTGGTGTGAAGGTGCGTTGGAATGCTAGAAATCATACATCTCTTAGCATTTATGCTATATACATGTCAGCAAACAATAATTTGTTAATGTCATAAATGTTCGGTTGTGGATTCGCTGTATTGGGTCCTATCTTTAATGTCTTCGTTGGCGGTTCTCCTTCAATTAAGTATGCCAGGAAGGACACCTGTATTGGCCACACGG
>NW_019230635.1:131752-155524 GCF_002742605.1 Olea europaea var. sylvestris
TGAAACTTTACTAATATAACCATAATTGTAACATCATTTTGAAACAATTAAGCTTTAAGTACAGGAAAATTTTGACAGAATTGATACCAAGATGACTTGGACAAACATGATTGGCCTTTTTTTCATTTTTAACTTCCACCTTTCAATAGTGTCGTGCCCAGTATTGTTGTCAAAATTTCCTGTCAAAAAAATCTGTACCTATAGCATGCTTGATTTTGAAAACATCAACCTAAAAATGTTATCCAAGCTCATAAACTAGCTTGCCATAAGAGTAGGAAAATTAAAGTAAGTACAAAACTTGAATCTTAATTAATAAGATTTATATATGCCTCAGGGAGGCAAGCAAAGGGAAATTTAGTAGGATTTTGACATAGGATATTGATGAAAATCTCGAACATGTTTCTTATATAATATTCGACTTGAGTGAACAGTAAATAATTATTACACTCTCATTGACGTTAACATTGTCTTGGTCGTTTATTTGATCAACCCATTAACTAAACTAACTGAAAAATGTGAAGCGATGAGTAATCAAAATCAAATGGTATAAAACCGACAAGAATACTAGGGCGCCCCTTCCAATAGGGGGTACCAATTAGGCACCTTGGACGTGGTCCTGTCCGTCCAGCACTTCTCAACCGACAATATATAAATTGTGGCAGCTGGAATCTTACGATTGATAAGACTCAAATCCTACACGATGTGGAAGGCTTATTGAGAGGTTCTGAGATTTTTATACTTTCTTGGGACCGAAAACCATATGTAAATAAATGTTTTTGTGAGGACATTATTGTCTTAATACATAAAATTTTTTGTTGTGAAACTAAATGTATAGAGTCGGCAACTTCTCCATTTATTTCGATCTGTAATGTCGGTATCGAAGATTTTAATATTTGGTAACGATAGGTCAATAATTAAATAATATTAGTATAATTCTGTATTTAATTATTAAACAGAACTTCTTTAAACCCATAATGGGAAGGAAGCTTGATTTTAATCCTTTATTTTATTTTCATTTATTATGATCGTAGTTACATAATGCGTGACACTCGTCTCATCTAAAAGTTTAAATTATTAGAGATGCACCATGCTTATTTATTTGAATTCAATTTTCACCAAATTACCTTAAGCATGGATCAGATTCATTTTTTATTAAAGAATTGACACGTGCACAATAGCGACAAGACCTAAAGTCAAACGAAGAGAGAACACGTATATCTATAATATTAAGTACACGTATATCTCTAATATTAAGTACACACAAAACACGCACATTTCATCAGTTTTTTGATACATAAAAGATAGTTACATGTTTCTCTGTCCATTAGACACGTTTTAAATAGGATTCTTGAACAATGCGTATCGTGTTTGTTCAAGTAACATTTATATACCAAATAAGTTAGATCGTAAACGAGATCATTTAAATTATGAGGTTATCGAGAGATGAAGTATTAGAGATGTCAAGATCAGCATTAGTGTGTGTATTTATATTCATTGTATATCTAAAAATAAGTCGTGATTCATGCCTAGGAAGGGAGAAAAAATTGTTTCAACACGGGAAAATTTGTCAAAAGAAAGTTGGAGATAAAGGGAACGCACGTAAAGTTGTGTTGATTTTAGGTAATATAAATATGGTCATTACCCACCATAAAAGGCACTTTAATTAAAGTACATATTAGAATAAAGATGAAGCAAGTTGGTAGGTGTAAAATGACATGGTTGGTCTAGTAGCATAACGTGATACTTGGACTTTGACAAAATCGTACAAAAAATAAAAGAAAATAAATATTCAATTATATCTTCGAATGCTAAGTGGACTAATTGAAAAGAAAACAAAATGTGAGAGAAAAATGGTAGGGATGGAGACAAAAAGTAAAAATCAACTAATATGAAGGCCATTTAATATAAACGAATTTTTCTACGCAAACAAACGATTTACCCCAACGTAAACATTTATACTATGAATATACTAGTTCAGACCAATCAGTTCAACTGAATAAAATAAAAATCGGACCGAAAAGTCATGAAAAGGCGCTGCATAAAAATACGCCTAGACGTAAGTCATTCTCAAAACATCATGTCCATGGACAAGACGTGAAAAATGCCAGTATAATTCAACTTTTATTTGCCTACTGCGATCCTAAGCATCAAAAGACGTGGTCTAATTGTTTACTCCCGTTTCGCCCCGTTATTTGGATTTATAATGGGGCAATAATATTTTTTTGAAAAATGAATGGTTGTAAAAGAATGAAAAATTTTCGATTTGTGTAAAATATTATTTTATTAAAGATTGTATAGTTGAAAATAGGAGAGAAAGAAATTTAAATTAAATTCTTCGACCTAGTGGCTCATGCGAGCCTAGGCAATAATTAATGGGGATGATTTCTTCTATTCATTTACCTCAAAAATGACTTGGATCTCGAGTTTTATATTTTCGATATTATTTTATTTATTTAACGGTATTAAAATAATTTAATTATTAATATAAGAAAACGCGTGAGAAATTGATCACCTAAACATATTGAGTGTTGACCAGTAAAATTTAAAAGTTGGCATCAATCGTGTTGTTACGGTTACTCATTTTAAAACACTGGTAGCACTGCTGGAAGAGGAATAGTTAATATTAAATATTAGTAATATATTAATATTATTTAAAATATTAATATATTGCTAATCGCACGTGAATTCAGTTATAAAGATTGACTAGATATTGCACTTTGACTTTTTCTTTTTAAATTTTTACGATTTAATAAATATTATTATTATTATTATTATTATAGCCTTCAGTCAACTTTGATCAACCAATTGACTTTTGAGAGTTGTTCAATCAATCAGATACTGGATCTGGAAAAATATATCCAGTTAAAGTTTTATCGCAATTCATTTACAATAATAAACATAACGTGATATGGAAACAAACAAAAGAAAGAAAACATTGCCCCTCATCGGATGACGAGTTGGTGGAGTAAGTGAGTACGAAAGTTTTTGGTCACGAGTTCGATTCTCCCTACCAATTTTTTCTCTATCGAGTTTGTCGTACCGGACTTGTCTAGTGTGGTTTACTTGGCTTGCGTGGTTTGCAGGCTATTGCATCAGCCCGAGAGTTTATCCATTGCGTACCCAAAGGGTAGCGGCTGCGAGTTCCCCCGTATAAAAAAATAATAATAAAAAAATGCACTGATGATGCACAGAATATTTATTCTCCATTTTCTTCACTTTCATTAAGTAACACAAAAGATTGAAACAAGAAAACAATACAGAAATGATGCACAGATTGCATTCTGCTTATATAAATAAAACTAGATAACTTTACAAAAGGGCCAAATTGATCACACTTTCAGTTATATATATAATTATATATATATATAGAAGTCTTAAGCATTATGGGGATAAAGACGAATAGGAAGACCCTTAGCAGGAATCGGCATTGGATCAACAACAATCTTCTCATCTGGAATCAATTTCTCCCATTTGAACCTTTTCACAAGATGGTGCATGAAAACAAGAATTTCGAGCCGAGCATACTCTTTTCCAGGGCACATTCTAGGCCCTCCACCAAATGGAACGAATGTGTAAGGAGCCGGTCCACTTCCTTCGAATCTTGAAGGATCAAATTTCAGGGGTTCGGGGAAGAATTCGGAATTCCTATGTGTCGAGTTTGCGCTCCAGTATAACTGTGTAGTAATTAAAATGACGAGTGATTAGAATGTACATAATAGCTCGAATGAAATAATATTTTAGTAGTGTTCGTGTTTGTTGTTTTTTTTTTTTTTTTTACCTTCCATCCCTTAGGGATCGAGAAACCGTTGAACATGAAATCAGTAATGGCTTCTCTAAAGGCTCCTTGGAGGGGAGGGGCAAGTCTTAGCACTTCACATGCCACATTCCAAGAGTATTTCATTTTCTGAATGTCATCCCAGTTCAGTAATTCCCCAGGAGCTTTTGATTTAGCTATTTCCATTTGCTCTATTCACAAAACAAACAAATTTGCAATTAGATTATTTATAACAAAGAATAGTTTTTATAGCACAAAATTATTTGCTAAAATAATAAACTGTTAAATATATGTTCAATTATTTTTACTGACTTAAAGACCATAGTATATCACGAAAATTCTTTAGCTCTTATTTGGTCCCCTTTTTTAAAATATATTTTCAATGTCACTTATGTGAGATCTCCAATTTTTATCAACTTTTAATTACACAATTTATCAGTTTTTATCAAAACTCACTAAAAATATAATTTTGTGAAAAAATTCTGCACGCTTAAAATAATTCAATTTGGTTACTCATTTAGCCCTCGTTTGATAGCAATTTTTTACCTCAAAAAATTAATTTTTTTATCGTTATTTTATTATTTTAGCCGTCACTTTTGACTTCCTCGCCCACAGGTAGAATTCACTTTTCTCTCTAACGATTAAAAAATCAATTCTTATAATCACTACCGAACGGATCTTAAAAAGAGAAAAAGATTTTTTAGACCAGAAGATATTATTAACCCATACAGAAAAGGTCAGCAGCCTACTTGACTCATCTACGTGTACTGTAAAGTTACTAATTGCAAAGTTCAATTTCATTCAAAGAGATAGCTGACATTAGTTATTTTAATTCTATTTTTTGGGCTGATCACACCTGTGTAGCCATATATATAAACCAATAGATTGTACTTTCGAGGCTGATATTGATTAAACCCTAATCTCTATCTTCAAATTAATAATAAAAGAAACAAAAAACAATAATAAGTACACACAACTACAGTTACCCTCAATGTGTAAACTTACCATTGTAGATTCTTCACTATAAAAAAAGAGATTATAATGTTTTTTTTCCTTCGTATTTCTCGCCATACTGTTTTCTGAAAATTAAATAATTTCGGATTTCTAGTATAGTTTAAAAAATACATTCTTCAATCTATCAAATTCTTACCACTATCTTAGATTTACATTTATCGTCTCCGATCTATGAAGATATAACGATGAATTTAATTGAACTATCAAATCAGACGAAAATAGTCTAAATTCCTATTTGGTAGAAATTTTAGTTTAAGGCAAAATCAACAATTAATTTTAATCACATATTTTATGAGATTCACAACTTTTCAACCACACGTTTTATTAACTTTTATCAAAATCTACTAAAAATCTGATTTTAATTCATACGAACAGGAACTAGATAAAGTCGTCATAATAACATGCGTCTCAATTCATGGGATCACATCTATTTAGTGGAGCTTGTTTCATAATGGACAATTTATATATAATACGCTGTCATACTCCATATAACTTTCAATTCTGCAACTTTCTTTGTTATTTTTAAGACATTATTGACTTAATTATCAGAATGTTTGTTCAGAAATTTTTTAAGCGTGAATTAAAACTTCACTATCAAAGGAAATTATTCAGAAGAAAAGTATAGGGGGCTTACCCTGGTAGACTCCTTCATAAATTTCTGGCAATTCAGCCAAATATTTGACTACAAAAGTGCATGCAGAGCTTGCAGTGTCATGGCCTCCAACAAGCAAACCTAAAATCTTATCAGCGATATCCAATTCATGCATGAATTTTCCACTTTCATCACTTGTCAAAAGCATGTGTGATAATATATCTTGTGTTGGCGATGCCTTTCCTTCAGCCAAGTCGATTTTTCGCTGTTTAATTATCGAAACAAGTTCTTTTCTAATGAAGTTTGAGGACTTGATCGCCCTGTGAAATGGCGTTCCAGGCAAATCTATAGGGATTGAAATCAAACCAGAAGCCAATTCATTGAAAGGATCAGCAAATTTAGCAACATGGGCTGGATCTTCGACGCTTACAAACAAACGACAAGCAAGCCAGAAAGTGTATCTCTTTGCAAGAGGGAAAACAACCACTTCATTCTTGTTATCCCAGCCATCGGAAAAGTGTCTTTGTGCAATATGATCCATTATACCGACGTATCGTTGCAAGGCTTCGGGTTTGAAGAAAGTGGGAAGCATTTTTCTCATCTTGACGGCCTCTTCTTTTGATGAAGTTTGATTTGAAGAAGGGAAAACTTTGTCTACAGAAGCAGGCCACCATGCTTGGACAAGCTTGTTTTCATTGGAAAACAAGAATTTGTTTCCATTTGCACCACAGAAAACAGCAGCCGGTTCTCCAAAAAGATGAGTCCTAAAGACATAGGATGAATACTTGGCTATGCGGTCGAATATGAACTTTTCAGGGTGGCCCTTCCACCCATTGGAAAGGAATTCGAGGCTTTCTCCAATCACCGGCCACCCCGTCTTGCCGGGTGGTATCTGACCGGAGAAGCCGGACTTGTTCTTGTAGAAGAGGAAGTGAAGGGAGAGGGATATCAAGAGGACAAAGAGACAAAGAAGAGAGACATAGAAGAACTCCATTTCTAGTTGCCTTAGCCAAAGTTGCCAAATGCACTTTGAATGAGTTCTGATGGTAGTTTGGTATCGAAGTTAGGCATATATATAGGCATGTAAACATTGTGAAAAGGTGATTAATTATCTTTAAGACTGGAAATTTTGGGCTCCCAAGGAAAGTAAGATGGGGTGGGTCGGGGTTGAAGCATTATTTAGGTCAATTTGTGCCATCTTTGAATTATAAAAGTTGATTTACCTCAAAACACATAAAGTTCTAATGTTAAATAGGTTCATATTGAATTATTCAGCATATTGTGTATTCACATTATATTTATCCTATGTTCATTTGTGAACATCTTTTCAAGAAGTTCAGTATTAAAATCTTCTGACTTTTGAAATTCTATTTTGTTTCCTTTTGTCAATTTGATAATTTTATAGTATATGTTAGAAAAACTTATTCTAAATTTCACGCATGTTGGGTTCGAATCGGCGACTTCTAAAGGATGGGTGCATTGACATTGAACCACATGAAGTGCATATTTTGTGCGCAATATAGTATAATAGGAACTATTTATTTTGCGTTGTGCTTGATTGGTACATTGCGTGTCGCTCTTACCTTTCGAATGAAAGTTGATATTGATTTTTATTTATTTATTTTAATTTTAGGGTGAAAGTGGTCCTAGTTATTAATGTACGTGGACAAGTATCTAAGTAATGCAAATTGAAATGCAAAAAGGACATCGTTGTATGAATGATGTCCATATCTATGAGGTGAGTGTGAGTAAGGGGGTGGAGCTTGAGTCTTCTCAACCTCAAGAACAGGGAACGAATCCTCACCACAACTCCATGGAAAATGTATTTCGATGGCTCCAGTACGCAAGGTGACACAGGAGCAAGTCTTGTTTTTGTTCTCTCCTAATGAGTATTCATTATACAATATGGAGAATCGATAGACCTCTTCCCTATTGTCGACAGATAGGCTCGTAGCTTAGCTCATCTGGGATGACCAAGCTCTAGGGAGGTTTTTGGTTCTGGGGTTCAAACAAGAAGAGTACGGCCATGCTAATGTGCCTTGGACGATCCACATCTTAGGGTTAGGTGCCGATAAGCACATTGAAAAGATTTGACATTTTTGAACTCTGTTTGTAACTTATTCAAGGCCTAAGAAACAAAGAAAAGATGTGTATGAACGAGAAATCATCCAACCCACAACAAATCGAATGAAACTTGGCAAGAGGTCATTTCTTTAATTAAAAAAAAAAAGTGTTTGCTTCGATACGACCCTTCGTTGATCGAGATCATGGGCCCCCTCATGTGAGGGTGCTGTAAGCTTGTACAGTGATGTACAAATAGCATAACCCATTTATAAATTATTTAAAACATCCAATCTAGTTTTATCTATGCATTTTAAAAACTTCACAAGTACTATTCACTTATTCATTATATTTTTATTTATTTATAATTTAAATCGCTTATAAACACTTTTGAAATTTGCTATTCCTCAAATTTAGCGACATAAAAAGCTTTTAAAACTTTAATTGTGTCTTTGAGTGAGATACAAAATTCTCGAATTGGAAAATGAGCTAGAATTGGATGAGTTGTATAAGTTGTTACAAATTTTTAAAATGTAATTTACTGCATATCCACTCACTCCACAATCACTTAGCCTTTTCTAGTCAAAAATTGGCTAAGGCTTGTAGGCTCTGTAACTATAAGAGTGGAACCTTAAAAGCTTACAACCCAGACCACCTTTGCATTTTCTTCGTACGTATCACCGCGAGGAGCCTTAAATTTTCCAAAATGGAACCGTTGGGCAATGACACGGTAATTGGTGGACTTGGTGCTGATGTGGCTGACCAATCTGATGCGTCAACATTTGACGGTTCCTGTGCGTGGCATTTGTAGGGATAGTAAACGGTCAAATACGAATGAAGTAAATGTGGCTGAATGTGATGTTCCCGCACAACAAGCGAATATAATCATCGATCACTGTGATAGAGCGTGATCTGAGATAAAGGAATACACTAATAATTATTTTATTGATGTAAAAGTTATTGTATTACAAGTCTATTTTGAGAAATACTTTGGTGAGATGGTCACACCGTGTAAGACAGCCCGATATTCAAATGGAAAGCCATCACCTCATCGAGTGAACCATCCTCACCCATGACACCCTCACCCATGAGGTGAGGCCACCTTGAGACTTTAGGTGGAAAGAGAAATCAAGCCCCGAGATGACCTCACCTCGTAAGGTGAGGTTGGGCCACACGATAAGGTGATGGTTCTCCATTCGACGGTCGCACCACCTAGGGCCGTGCGACCGCTCCACTAGAGCTTTTTTCCTATTTATAATATAACTAACGTGGTAAGATAATGAACACGAATCTATTGGATACAATTTAAATTACAAAACATGCCCTAAAATGTTAGGATATAAAAAATAAGTTGAGAAATGTAGCTAGCAACCAATTTGTTTTTCATTTACCTCACTATTTAATGCTACGAGTGTGTTTGGTTAAATTTAAGAGTAATTCAAGTATAGTTTTTAATTAATTCTTTCAATTTCAAAATATGTTATTTTTCTTATATATATGTGAAAATGATTGCATTTAAAATAATTTATTTAGTCAGTTTCAACTTCGGAAAAGTCCAAGTAACAAGAATTGGTGGGCTAACAAATTCAGAACCCTTTCTCAATATCGTGGTAGGTACATAGGACTTCCGTAATCAGTCTTATTTCCATCCCAACTCAGAAAAGTCAAACTGAATTATCATTTCACATTTAACAAGTGAATAAAATCTCCTATCATTCACGAATCTTCATTATGTTTAGTGTGAAATTATATAACTTTCATCGAGTCATTTAATGACATGGGAAGAGGTCAAACTGGATGATTGATAAAGAAAGCATGGACCGATTGCCAGCCAACTTGAGTAAAAAAAATCTACTTTTTTTTTTTTTTTTTCTTCTCAAGCGACTTTTATGCCTTAGTCTTTAATTACAAATGGAGATAAAGAAATGAAGTTAACAAAATAAATGGATCGACGAAAAAGTATGAATGGATTGACGGAAAAGTATGAGGTTCAATAAGAGACAATTCGGCCTACCTAGATGATGGAAATCGGGACAAGAGAAAAGTGGCTTCGAAACGTAATGCACTTGGGCGACCTGGAAGGTGATTATATGGTGTGGCTAGAGCAATTGCACAAGTATCTGATCGAGTAATTAATTGTTATTGATTTGAGCAATTGAGACTTGATATTAGAGTAGACACCATATTTCTCCATGGCAATGAAAATACACGGAGAACTTTTTTTATTATAAAAAAGATATGGGCCCCGTTTGGGAGCGATTTTGAGAATTTATTTTTTGATCATTAGGAGAAAAGTGGAGGGCCACTGTGAAAGAAAAAGTCAAACTTTATGGCCGAAATAATCAAATAACGGTAAAAAAAAATCAATTTTTTAGGATGAAAAATCACTCCTGAACACCCCCGTGGACTTTTTGAATTTGAGGCAAAAAATAATTTTTTTTTCAATTTCTTTCAAGTAAAGGGTATGAAAGTAATTTAAGAGTCGAAGGGACATTATAGTCGACGTGTGATCGCGAATAGTATGGCTAATTCACATGAAATAATTTTTTAGCTTTAATATTTTCGTGGATGTTAGGCATCGTCCCCCTTTTAAATTTGTACTTTTTATTTTTATTTTAATAAAATAATTGTGATTAAAAAAAAAAGTATTCAATATAAAATAAAAGTGCATGATGACCAAGAAAATAGTCCATGTACGAATTAGTTGGCTATTCATTTTTAGGATCAAAATCACTAGCAATTGAATATGTTTTCAAAGAGTAAGTGGAGCACGACACGCTTTGCCGCCCGTCACCAACATTTGCAGCCTACTTTAGATTTTCTTCCGGCTTCATTTATAATTTTTACCAAACTCAATAGAAATTTCAATAAATAAATAAACAAGTTTTCTACGGAGTGTGATATGTTGAAATATGAATCGAAATGTTATTCTCCGTATCTTGAACCGTCCAATCAATTTTATGAATATAGTTATTGAGTTTCATTTTCCTTTCGTAGTTAAGCGAAATGTTCAAAGATGAATCGAAATGTTAATCTCAGTACCTTGAACCGTCCCATCAATTGTATGAATATAGTTATTGAGTTTCATTTTCCTTCCGTAATTAAGCGAAATGTTCAAAGATGAATCGAAACGTTATTCTCTATACCGTCCCATCAATTGTATGAATATAGTTATTGAGTTTCATTTTCCTTCCGTAATTAAGCGAAATGTTCAAAGATGAATCGAAACGTTATTCTCTATACCGTCCCATCAATTGTATGAATATAGTTATTGAGTTTCATTTTCCTTGCGTAGTTAAGTGAAATGTCCAAAGATGAATCGAAATGTCAATTTCAGTACCTTGAACCGTCCCATCAATTGTATGAATATAGTTATTGAGTTTCATATTCCTTATGTAGTTAAGCGAAATGTTCAAAGATGAATTGAAATGTTATTCTCAGTATCTTGAGCCGTCTCATCAAATTGTATGAATATAGTTATTTAGTTACGTTTTCCTCACGTAGTTAAGGAAGAAATTAATTAGAAGAAAGCTTTTCAACGTCAATTATAATAACAAATCTTACTGTTTGAATTAGAAAAGTTCGATTTTCCCAATGAAGTGATGTCATGTCAAATGTTTCAAGGAGTTTAGTCCAGTGGCATATTATAGGCTGGTTTTAATACGAAGCTGAGACAGACATAAAGCAAGTAAAGATTAAGAAAGTATCATTAGAGATAACACGATGCCCTCGAGAAATAGAGACATACAGTTAGTAAAGATTAAGAAAGTATTATTAGAGATTACATGAATATTCAAATCGAGAAATATTCAGAAATGTTGTACAATTCTACGTAAGTAGGTTACCTATTCATACATAGTGAAGTAGATACGAAAAATCAATAAAGCATCGTTATTCATTTACATGGCATAAATTTAAGAAACAAGTCTAGACGCGTTCCTTATGCAACTTGGATAGCCAGCATAAGAGCATCTCTAATGTATGCACTATTTCACCAAAACACACCAAATTTTGGTGCAAATTTTCTCCAATGTGGCACAAAACTTTGCACTATTTTGGTGCAAAATAGTGCAAAGTGAATAGTGTTGCACCAAGCGCAAGTGTATAATGTCATTTTTACCTTTACTTTCCATTTTCCAAATAAATTGATTAAAGGTATTTGTGTTTTTTGTGCTATATATTTTTTAATATAATAAATTATTAGTATTATTATTATTATTTACATTTAAAATAAATTTTAAATATAAAAAATAATAATTAATTAATTAAAAGAAGAAAAAAATTCTGAAATATGAATTCCGAGAATTAAAATTGCAAAAAAATTTCAACTTCATAATATCATATAATGTCCAAATTCCAAAATGCAATGCACTATTTTTTAATGACATGATTTAATATTTTCGTTGTTGTAATGTTTTTATTAATTGTTTAATGATTATTTATAAAATAATTAAATAATAAAATAAATAATATTTAGTAATTTAACGTAATTATTTATTTAGTAATTTATGTATTTATAAAATAATTAAATAAATAACAATTCAAATAAATAAATTATCAAGAATAAAAAAGTGAAAAAAAGCTTAAACACTGTTCATTTGGATATGAATTTTTGTTTGATACAAGATTTGGTGTAAAGTGGTACAAATTTTGATATACAGCTGGAGATGGCCTAAGAAATATTTAATGATTTAGTGTTTTTCAGTTCAAATTGAATTCTTCAGACAGTTCTGAATACTTCGTCTGATTCAGTGTTATTTTGGGGTTCAAATTCAACAAAGTCAAGATTTTCCTGCTTTTCTACACCAAAGCCTATGCCAGCAGGAACAAGTGAGAATGGCGAAAACCACTTATTTCATGATCAAAATGAGGAGTTTATGTACCAAAATAAACAGGAAAATAAAGTGGACAACAATTACATCAAATTGAAATCCAGAGCCTTGAAGATTTATGCCAATTTGAACAAGAAGAAACAGCCTTACAAATTTTTTCAACTCCGTTTTCTTGAATTTGAAGAAAACGAAGAAATCTAATCCAAATGGAGGGTTCGAAGTTTTATTAAACTTATTAAATAAGAAAAAAATTATTTTTACTATGTATTTTTAACTTGTCTTATTATTATTATTATTATTATTTTTTATTGAGACTAAACGTCGAAGATTTCGGTTCCTAATAAGTACACCGTTGAATAAACTAATTTAAAAATAATAATTAAGCAACACAATGAAAAATTAGCCCCTGTTTGAGCCTCGTTCTTTGAAAAATACATTTTTAAATAGTGTTTTAACATCATTTTAATCACGCATTTTTCAATAAAATAATATTGAACGTAAGTCCAAAATTTTTCATTATTTTTTAACCATACATTTTCCACAATACACTATTCAAAAATTCATTATTATAAAAATAATGGAGCTCAAACAAGGGCTTAGTAAGCTAACAGACCAATTTAAGGTTTAAATATGCTAATAGGGATAAATAAGGGGCCTAATTAGTTAAATTAGTAAAATTATAGCTAAACGGAAGTGGTTAGGTTTTATGTATTTGTATAGGTGTGTGTGCGCATATAAGTTCCGTGCATGTGTGCTTTTGATTTCGGTATACATATAGACAGGGCTAGACAAAACTTACGAATCGGACGGATAAAATCGGATCCAAATTGAACCGAATCGAATCGAATCAAATCGAGCGCTTCTTCTTAAATTAAATACCGAACAGGTATCTGAATCAAGAACCAACAGATTCAATTCGGTTCTCGGTTCTAGATTAAAAATCGAATAATCGAATAAGAATCAAATCTTCCTAATTTTTTTAATTAATTTATCTTAGATAAGTCAAATTATTTTATTTTGTAAATAAATTTTCTAACTAATTATTTTAACTTAAACCCAAAAATATGATTTTTCATTTTTTAATTTTCAATTCAAACCAAACTCAATCAAATTAACCTAAGTTTTATCCAAATCTATTATTCTACCGTAACACCATTTTTACTATTCTGGAGAAATCGAATTGAAACTCGACAACGCCTTTCTTAAATATTGTGAACTCGTTATCTTCCTCTTCCTATGAATTAACAATCAAATCTATGAAAAACTTAACAAAAAGAGATATAAGATACACAAAAGACATATAAGATTGGACTACATTATTTTGTAAAGGTTAGGATTGGACATGTTATAAGTGGAATTAATCTAGTTTTGTAAATATTAAAAATTTAATTATAGTACGGAACCCAAGAACCGAACCAAACCAAATAGGACCATGCCCAACCCTATATATATGTGTGTGTGTGTGTGTGTGTATAAGTGTCAGATACTGATACATATATAGGAGTCGGATCTTTCACGTTTTAAAAACTAAAATATGGGGAGACGGTTAAAAAGGATCTGAATTTTAGATACAGGTACAGGGATACGTCTTACAATTTTTATTTCTATTTTTTTTTCTGAAAAAAAGATTTAGTTAAAGCAAACAACTACAATATTAAAGCAAAATAATAGTATTCTAAATAACGCGCCAATGAGACGAGGCGAGGCGAGGCGAGACTAAGGTGCCAAGCACTTATTTGACAGTCAACGGATGCAAGGCGAGGCTAAGGCGCCAATGCGCACATTATTAAGTTTTTTCTTTCTTTTTTTTTTTACAATTCTTTTAAGTTAAAACTTATAATTATTAAATAATTTTTTTATTGATTAAAAATTTAAAATAATATTAAAATAAAATTTTTTTTTTTTTTTTACACATTTGCCTTACTTAATCTCGCATTACCCTTAGCTTGGTATCAACGCATCTCCACGCTTTACGCCTTTTAGAACACTATAAAATAACAATTTACTACAATACAAATGTGTCATATAATGATAAAATCCAAATTCAAACAAAACACAATTCAAATTAAAGTTAGACATCCAAAATGTCTTAACATAAAAAGCAAGAAGTTTTTCACTTCAAATCAGACTAAACAAGCATTCCCAATCAAGTTTTATATCTTCTTCATCAAACGTAATTGCCTCCAATTCTCTCTAATCAAGGGTTAGTTCCGCCGTCTCAATGCTACCTTGTCTATCCAATTCAATTTGTTCTCTGCCTACAAAAAACATAGATATATAAATATTAATGTTAAAAAAATTAGATATCGAAAAAAAAAACAAAAGAATATAAGAATATGGTACACACACACAAATCCCAATATTTTGTTGGCCCATTTTTGTACTTCTCTTCTTTTCGTGATAGAAGTTGAAGACTAAAATGAACAAATACCAAGTCTTTCGCACTACTTGTTGCCAGTTTGTTTCTCTTAATACTCTGGATGAGTCCAATTTCGCTCACAACAAGAAGAGAAAATGTCGGTTCGAGAGAAATTTATATGCCGGATATTGCAACAAAGGCACTGAAGAACCATGATTGACCCACCAAGAGATTGGCTCTTCGTACAATCTTGCATCAATAACATGGTTTGATTGAAATTCTCCAATCCACTAGAAAAGGACCCAAATTCAGCATAAGCTTTCATAAATCAACTGGATTTTCGAACAACCCTTTGAAGCATTTGCTTCTACTCATTGAAACTTCTTGATCTTCATGTGCTGTAATTCTTGGAACTCTGTTACTTCCATCTTGAAGCCAATATTCATTATAATACCTATGAACCAAAGAATGTGCCATACAATGCAAAGGAATGTTATTCTTACTCCATCTACTTCCCAAAACATGATGAATAGCATCAAAAAAAATCTGAATGCTCAGAAACTATATACATCCCTTCATGCTCAAATATAATCTTTTTCACATTTTTAATCATTGTATCCCTCATATCATATATTAAATGTAAAACTAGGGAATTGATATCGGCAACTCGTAACATATTATGAATAGGCTCAGTGAAAGATAAAAAAAAAAATCCAAGTTATCCCACCAAACATCATTGACTACATACGTTTTAACTTCTTGTGATTATTTCTATCCATATAAAATCTCCAATCTGAATCCATCACAATTTTTTTTAAGTGCTGGCCTAACTTCTCTCAATCGTTTACTTTTTACAATAGCAGGTACAAATCTTGTATCAGCCATCCTCAACAAACACAACTTAGAATATTTATTGTATATATCTAATGCTATTCCATGATTAAAAATAAACTATGAATGTTTTCCACATCACTCACCAAATCAGCAATACACTTACAATATGCATATTGTGGTAATCACATATACTTTTCGAAGTCAAATTCATACTATATACCACATAAGGAGTCCAAAGATATGAGGATACCTTGTTTCAATGCTTAACCCAGCAGCTTTATAGTTGCATGCATTGTCTGCTATGATATGAACAACATTTGAGCTTCAAATTTGTTTGATCGCGTCAATAAACGTTGCTACCACGTATTCTCCATCTTTTATGTTGCCACTTGCATCAATTGCTATAATAAAAATGGCTCCACCTACAAATACTTCTATTACATTTATAAGATATTTCCTTTGTTTATCCGACCAGCCATCAGAAACAACAAACACTCTCATTTTCCTCCATGAATCTCTTATAGGCTGAAGTTTTCAATTGATATGTCCTTCTGTTGTGCAATCAATGTTGTATGCAATCGATTATAAGTAGGAGGGGTATAACCAACAAAGTTACTATTGACCAAAGTTCTACAGAACTGTCTAAAGAAAGGAGATTTTGCAAAATTGAACGACAATGCACTGGCAAAGAACATTGTGGCAGCTTTTTTATCAGCAGTGTCCTTCTGTGCCATGTTGAATGTCTTTCTAGAGGTCCAAGCTCTTTTTTTTTTTTTTTTCCTTTTTTGTTGTAGTAAATCAGAACCACTTTGTAGTGAAACATACTCAACCCTTTTCTTTTCATTGACTCATCTTGTAATTTTTTCCTCTCGACTTGCTTGTGTTCCCTCTTGATTGATTGATAAGTGTCATCTGTTATAACTTTACAACGCTCAACTCCGTGATTTGAAAGTTCTATCAAATGAGCCTTCACTTTAGTGTAAGATCCAGTCACTTTTTTGTTGTAATAGGTGCAACTCGAAGTCCAATTGCTACCTCCACTCACAGCTGTGGTAAGTACCTTCACATGATTCCATAGTGGCTAATCATTGAATTGATTTTCACGATGATTTGATGGTCATTGACGTGTTTCTAGTGTAGAGTTAGATGGATTCATATTTGAAAATTGGGAGTAAGCATGATTCTAGAAATTTTTGATTGAATGTTTGATTGAAGAAAATATGTCTTTTGTATAGGAAGATGAATTTTTTATTTACATGAAGAGTTTTCTGGTGCAAATTTTGAAAAAGGAAGCTAATATGTCCAATTGCAATTCCAATAGTTAATCCATTAAAGAAGAATCTTAAAATCTGGTGCAAAATATGGAAAAAGAAAGGTGTAAGTGAAAAAAAAAAGGATACGGTGAACTAGCACATTCGACCAAGATTGTTGAATTTCTAATGCCCAATGTTAACCTTTTTGTGGTACAACTAGTGATGTCAATGGGCGCTCATGGCTCATTTTCAACGAGCAAAGCTCAAGCTCGGCTCGTTGATTTTGGCTGAGCTCGTGGGCCGAGCTGAGCTTTGGCTTGTGAGCTCGTCAATTTTTTTTTAAATAGAGAAAAACATAAATAATATAATGAAAACACTTTTTTAAAAAATAAAAAGTGTTAAAAAAATACAAATAATTTAATGAAATACTTTTTTCTTTTTTTATTTCTATCATATTGTAATATTTTTTATAAAGTATAAAATATTTATGTAATAAAGATGAATTATTTTTTGAAATATATTTGCAAAAAATACATTTTTTTTCGATTTCTTTTTAAAATGGATAAAATGTAAACCCTCTTCCTTTATCCGGATTTGAGACCGGTTACATCAATTAAATATGCGAAATTAAAAATTGTACACGAACAACTTGTTGTAACGTGTATAATTTTTTAAAGAAAATTAAATTTAACGATTAAAAAATAAGAAATTTTAATTAATATAATTAAATCAAATATCACTTACCTGACGACATGCAATTTCAACGTATTTATTTTGTAGTTGAAAATAAGCGTCCTGTCAATCGTTCATGCATATTAACGCTTCCAAAACATCTTCTTTCAATCAGCTCCTGACGTCGGTCAAAACCCTTTTACATGCACTAAAAGTAAACTCCAAAGCAACAATGCTAACCGGAGGTATCAGCGGATCTTTTGCAATTGCAGAAACAATTGGCCAACATCTTTTATACTTTCGCCAGAATTCAATTATTTCTTCTGAACTTTTTTTAATTGTTCTGTCTGCTGGCATATTATGATTGAAGTAATCAATTAATTCGACAGGCATCGCATTTTGAGTTGCGGCCGATATTTGATGAGATGTAAATGTAGACGACATGGCACTAGATGAACACATTGTAATTGTATCATATCTAAATATATTAATACCTTGAAATAAATTCATTATTTAGCCATCATCTTCTTCAATTTCAGCCGAAGGAATAGGTGTAGAGGGTGCCCGACTAATATTTGCACACATTCTTTTCGCATATAAATCATACATTTCACATAATGTTTGCTTTAAATTCTTATAGGTGATAGGTGTATCAAGTATTAAAACTTTATTGATTTGATCAATTACGTATTTAGTTCCCAAAATATTATATCGGGGGTCCATTGCGCATGCTAAAGGAAATAACATATGCAGTTCTTCCCAATATTTTTTAAATTTTAATTCTATAACAATTATAATTTCACTAAAAGTAGGATCATTTTTATATTTATAGAATGTTCTTGCAATTATATAAAAGCGTCTCAAGCACCATACAGCTTGTGGGATAATAAACGCCAGATAAAATCTTTGTGGTCTCATAAAAATATGTCAAAATCGTTAAACTTTCAAAGCTAAAACCCAATCAAATTCATTCAACATACCATCGTCATCACTTCTAACGTGTCAATTATTATAAAAATCAGTTATTAAATGTTTGAAACCTTCACATAATTTTAATAGCAAGTAAGTAGAGTTCCATCTATGGCCTACGTCGCTAACAAATATTTTAGCAGTCATCACACAGAGTTCGATTTTTCAATGCTTGTTTTCTACTAGGAGAGATCGTAATATATACTAATACATTCATAATCCTTTGAAGTTCATCATTTATATGTTTTAAGTCATCTTACACAATTAAATTCAAGATATTATACACACAATGAAGATGAAATAAATACCCACAAAAATCAGGTTAAAGTGTCCTACACAATTTATCGACGACTACCTTATTAACACTAGCATTATCAAAAGTAAAAGACCGAATTTTAGTCTCACAATTATATTCTCTAACAATACTGATAATATCATTATATATATTATTAGCATTGTGAGGTAACTCAATAATTCTAAAAGCAATAATTTTTTTTACTCATGCACCAAAGTTAGTCTATATAGTGTGCGGTTGCAGCTATATATGCTATTTTATTAACATCTTCCCATATATCAGAAGTTAAATATATAACACCCTCATATTGTTGCAAATCCATAATTAATTGTTGTTTTGAATTATTGAAATATTGTATTATATCGGCACGAAGAGTATTTCGACTTACCCCAACGTACATTAGTTGCAGATATTCTTTCACGAACGAGACGAAGTGTTGGTTGTCTGTAATAGCCAGAGGCAACTCAGTGGTGGCAACAAATTTCGTCATTTCGGTTCGAGTATTGTCCTCCGAATACACCCACATGGATGGCGGTGAAATCGTAGAACCTGCGCCTGAACTACGAAATTGCAATTGTGTTTGACCAGTTGGAAGAAGTCGATGTCTGGCCGCACATACTTTGTAGTGGCGGTTGAGATGGGTGGTACCAATTCCTTTTTGCCACGTCAATCCTTGTTGGCAGTATGCTTAGATTCTAGAAGGCCATCGACGACTTTTCCCATTGAAATCAGCTTATAGTGATCCCAATATTTTGCTTGTTTTCTACCATTTCGCTTTCTCCTCGCAGCTGTGATGTTTAATTCGACATCTTCGTCCTCATGTTCCGCTTCGGGAACGTTAATATCATCCAAATCAATTGGATTGTGGCTTTTATGACCCTGAATGTGAACATCTTCACGTATAGGTACGTCATTTAGATTGTCAAATTCATTTGAAAATTGACTTTGCGGTGTCCTAGGCGATTTACCATATGGCCCACATCCCGTATCGAATAAGCTCTCAACAAATGAGCGTTGATCCATTTATTTGATTATTTATGATGAAATTCAAATATAATAACTAGAAAAATATAAATGTAGTGAGAATTGAGAATTAGATAAATTGAAATTGTAACTGAATAAACTGTAAAAAATGAATCGACATTGTATATTTTGTAGCACAAGAGAGTAAAAACTCGATAATTGATCTAATAAAAGAGAGTTGGAAAATGAGAAGTAGTGATTGAGGAGATAACTGATATGAAAAAAAAGGGGAGTTAAAGGGGTATTTATTATAAAAGGAAAAAAATAAAAAATAAAATATTCCAGTGACCCAATGGTCACTGAAAAAGTGACCAAAACGGTCAATTTTTTTTTTTAAAAAGTGACTGTTTTGGTCACTAAAAGCACAAGCCGCTTGTGGGCTCGCCAACGAGGGGCGGCTCGCCTTGAGAGGGCTCGCACGTGCTCGGGCTTGTGATTTTATGAGTTCGAGCTGCTCACAAGCCCTATTTCGACCAGGCGAGCGTCGGCTCTGCCCTTTTGACATCCCTAGGTACTACTAGTAGATTGAATTGGGTATCAAATAATAATTGCTCCCTATATTCAATTGACTAGACAATACACTAAGTGAATTTGCACTGCTAATATTAAAGTTTTTAAAGAAATAAAAAATGGAAATACATAATGAAAAAGTTATTTATTTTATTAATGTATATGTATATTTTAAGCTACTTGATGCAAGATGAATTCCATTACTACCCATATTAAGTTAGCCATCAGAAGCAACACGTGGAAGCCCCATTGATGACATCGAAAGAGTCAGCCAAAACATATGAAAAAATGAAGTAACAAGGTTACGAAGGTTATAGAAGTCGAAGTCTTTATTCTGGCCAAGGTGCCACTCAACCAGATACATGCCAAAGCCCTAACAAAGGGTTTATGCTGAAGCTCTCATGTTCACAACCTGCTGAGGTTTTGAAAGACGAGGCTAAAGTCCTGAGAGATGAGGAGGCTATCACATTTGCCAACCTGCCGGGGTTCTGAAAGATGAGGTTGAAGTCCTAAGAGACGAGGAGGCTACCACATCTGTCGACCTAACAAATATCTTTGTAAAAGACTGATTAGACGTCTACTTTATCTTATGTCGGGAATATCATCTTTGAAATATAGGGCATGAACCCTTTGTCCATGTAATGAATGCATGTGTAAAAAAAGATGTGATGTATAGAAAAAGGAGGTAGAGGCACGTGGTTCGAATGTAACGATCAATGCATCTTGCCTAAACACTATATATACCCTCCCCTTTGTAAGAAGAGGAAGAGGAGAAAAGTAGATATGTGTGGAACAATAAACACAACACATATATAGAATTTGTATTTACAACTAATATACTGCAAGAATACGTCCACGCATACACTATCTTCTAACGACAATGTTGGCCATTTTCGGAGGTCAACAAATTCAATGTTGTTCAAATTGCATATTCTATTTCTAGTCCAATAACATAATTTTACCTTTCGGAATTTATTTGAATTATTATAAATAAATCATTCGAACTATGTAATCTTCTTTAGGTAATTGTTTAGGATTTTATTGAAAGGTCAAATTCCAGCAATAATCAAGGTAAACCGGGCTCAGTTTCCACAATATGTCGACACCACCGCTAGTTGAGACAACACCCAAAACCACTGCCTTTGTTCCCACCTCCGGTTGCTACAATATACTCACAAGGAGTTGGCCAAGAAGAAGAACAATAGGTTGCCCACAAGAAACCACAAAGGTTATATGAAGAGGAGAAGCCGAGAATCAAAGTCACAAAGAGAGATGGATTATTCTTCATAGTGGAGGCGAGGAGAGGTCGAGAATATAAGCCAAATGAGTGACCAAACATGGTAAGTTAGGTTAGGTTAATTTAGTGGACCAAACAAGGCTCAACTCAAAATAATGGGCTCCAAATTAATATCATAACCCTCCAAGAAAGTGGGACGAACCATGAGCAACACTATTAAAAATAGGTTGCTTCTAACGGTCCATAGGGATGTGGGTTGGGTTGTCTCGATAATAGTGTTGACATATAAATCAATCATATGACCAAGGTCGATTGATAATAGATAAAACTCAGGTTACATCATAACTCGGGGGTCATTTGACAACAAATTGCCTAACATTTATAAATTCTGCAAAGTTTGATGTCAATTGAATTTAATTTGTGTTACTCAATTTTTATCATTTTTCTGCATTTATTGCTTAATATAGCTAGCACTCATAAGTTTGGAATATATATGCATGTATTTGCATAGATGTGTGTGCATATAGTGTCACGTGTATGTATGTTGTTTATTGTTTTCTGTATGTATGTATAATAGATAATGTATATATCGATGTGTGTGTTTGTATGTCTTTCTATTTATAGATTTGTGGATACCAAATATTATATACTCGTCCGTTTTATAAAGATAGATTTGTTTTTCTTTTTATCTATCTCAAATTAAAGACCAATTTTCTTGTTAAGAGTATAATTTCTTAATTTATTACTATACTCCTGCTTAATGTTCCTTATTATCAATAAATATGAAATACTCTTATTTAAACAATTATTTAAGGTAGTGTATTTTAGGAAAAACATAAGAAAAATTTATATTTTCGAAAAAATTAATTATATATTTTTAATGTGTGTAAAAATGAAAATAAATATATCTTCGTTGGACGGGAGGATTGTGTGTGTGAAATTCTAATCTCAAAACAAAGGGAAGGGGACGTGGCGAAATTGGTGACTCCTCATAAATCCTTTTTTGACGAGAGAGAGAGGGGCATGTTTATGTTTGAATGTTTGTGCATATATATAGTGTCTGGACGCATACATGTATAATTTTCATGAAGTACGGGGTAAAATGAATTAATATTTTATTCATCTTTTAACCAATTAGTTCCAATTTGGGTTGATGATATATTCAATAGTGGATTCTACGTTTAAAATTGTTATAAACTTTAACACTTTTATTCAGAAATAAATTTTGCAGTAATAATTATTAAAAAATCAATTTAATATAACAATGTTGTGTCCTTATTTATATAGTGAATTTTGTTGAAATTTTTAAGTAAATGATAATAAATTATGAATTTGGGCACATTGACTTCGTGGGTGGCTAGGAAATACTAGGAATACCTCCACTTACCATTTGAAATGTAAATTGCTAGGATTCAAGGTGAGTAAATATCCATTTGTATTCATACATACATTACTTTGCTAAATATATGAATTTTTATCTAAATTTATGAGAACTTAATATTCAAACATTGCAATTTAGAAATGTTTCTAATGAACGTCAATAAGCATGCATAAATTTTCAGGAAATGAAATTTTTTTTTAACGTCAATGTTGCAAAAAATATTTCATGAAAATATATTTCCCGAATATTTTTTAACCAGTGTGTGCTTATTCCATGAAAAGTGTGAGTGAAAATGGAACATGAATGACTGACGAACTCGGCCAAAGTTGACTATCCGTTTTTCAACTATTAAAAAAAATTTATAATTATATAGAATTTTCATTCACCAAATCCTGCAAATATTGTGTGAAAAATAACATCCTAAAATTTATCGAACCTCCTGATTTCTACTATTTGAACAACAATAAGATAATAAGAAAAATCTGGATGTTAGACTTATAACGCAAAACTCTTGAAGTCAATACAAAAGACAAACATGTCATCCAATTCTAAAAATACTTAGCTGTATAATTTGACCTAAATTGCACCACATGAAATTCATGTTCACAACAATCTTTTGCCAATTTCCTTGCTTTCCAAGTATCACCAATATATTGGCAACATGTCCACTTCAAAAAGATTTCACATATTTGCATGGAGAAATTCTCCAAATCAATTTCCATTCCTTTTGAACCAGGCAACAAAAGATTTGACACATTTTGAGTTAGTTTTTCCGACGACTATGATTTAAATTTATATTCACATCAAGAAACTCTTTGAAAAGGCGAATGCTATTAAGGTACTTTTCTTTTACTTGGATATAATGAAAAAATATTAGCTAAATTATTTATTAATGATGAGATCACGAATATATTATTTTATTAGCGAGATGTGATTATTGGGGGGGGGGGGGGGGGTAAAAATTT